>NC_087208.1:19774882-19823960 GCF_015104395.2 Macrobrachium nipponense
GCTGCCTGCTGCTCTTCCGAAAATATAGAGTTGAAAAGAGTGCAAATTTAGCGATCGATGTGTCTATTTTATAAATGTTCATGCTCTTATGTTTAAAATGTGTATGAAGATATATTACGTATAGGGTATTTTTATTTTTGTACATAAATATGATACAAACTAAGGCCGCTTTTTTAACTACCCTCCACGTTGTCAGAGGATGTTTTTCGTGTTCGTTCTTATCCGCCACTGTTCCAAAAATTGCATGGAGTTATTTTAAACATCTAACTCACCTGGTAGTTATATATATAGCTACGTCCTGATGTCAGTTATATATATAACTACCAGGTGAGTATGTTCAAAATTGATTTTATTATGAAAATAACATTTTTATTAATTATGCATCTTTTCCGTAAATCCTTTAAAAAGCTATACATTGCTTCACTGTATCCAGTAATATTGTATGTATTCTCATATTGTATTCTAAGCCAGTATTCCTCGGAGCAGCCAATGTTTTGGTTTCAAAATGATATTGTTAGTATACAATAAAGTTTTGTACATGAACTTCCCTGCCAGATATATACATAGCTGATTGACACCCTTGGTGGAGGGAAAGAGACTTGTAAGTCCAGAGAAAGGGGAAATAACATATGTTAAAGTAATAAATACCCTTGGTTCTTACCTGATTTAGGCAGAAGACTTCATAGTTACTGTCTACAAGTCTGCGTTGCCTGAAGAGTTACAGCGAGGGCGTGACCTACAGCTGAAAAACTCTTTGGGTCTACCAATGGGAACTGACTCCTCTTACTTGGCAGAATCCAGTTAGGGTCTAGTCAATGGGGATCAACCCACTTAAATGACAGAACCTGTCCACTACCCTTGCAAGGAGCTTCAAGCACAAAACGATCACCTAACCAAAATACAAATGTTAATACTACGAAAGAAGGAGATGCCTCCTGCATCCTCCTTCCCACAACCAAAAAACACAATAGAAATACAATAAGGGAAAATATTTAAAAAGGATATGCTTCAGCTCCCTGCCCCAGCACTGAATCCGCCGATACGTACGGGCCTAACCCAAAGCACTTCTCATACGTAATTCTTACGTCTTTCAGGTAGTGGTTGGCAAAGACTGACTCACACCTCCAATAAGTCGCCTTCATGAGGTTTTGTAGGGACATGTTCTTCTTAAAAGCCAAAGACATAGAGATGGCCCTTACCTCATGTGCCTTGACTTTAAGAAGTCTAAACTGATCTTGGTCACAAGATGCGTGAGCTTCTTTGATAAGGTTCCTTATAAAGAATGACAGGGCATTCTTTGATAAGGGCCTACTAGGATCTCTTACGGAACACCACAGGATTTCTGAGTTAGCACCAAGTTGTTTCTTCTTCTGGAGATAAAACTTTAAGCTCCTTACAGGGCAAAGGGACCTCTCCTCTTCTGATCCAACTAGAGAGGATAAGCTTTTAATTTCGAAGCTCCTGGGCCAAGGTGAAGAGGGCTTTTCATTCTTGGCCAAGAAAGACGGGAGAAACGAACACACAGCTGAGTCTCCTTGGAACCCAACATCTCCTTCCAAAGCTTGCATTTCGCTTACTCTCTTAGCCGAAGCTAAAGCGCAGAGAAACAAGGTCTTCATAGTAAGATCTCTGAAGGAAGCTGAATGGAGAGGTTCGAATCTAGCGGATCTTAAGAACGATAGCACTACATCCAGGTTCCAGCTTGGTGTTAAACAAGAGTTCCTTTTAGAAGTCTCAAACGACTTGATTAAGTCATGCAGATCCTTATCTTCGGAGATGTTTAATCCCCTGTGTCTGAACACAGAAGATAGCATACTCCTGTAGCCCTTAATGGTAGAGACTACCAAACCGCATTTTTCCCTCAGGAAAATAAGAAAATCTGCTGTCTGGGTCACAGAGGCACTGGAGGAGGAAACGTTCTGATTCCTGCACCAACGTCGAAAAACATCCCACTTCGACTGGTAGACCCTGGAAGTGGAAGGTCTACGTGCATTGGCAATTGCTCTTGCAGACTTTGCCGAAAACCCCTTAGCTCTGACCAGACTCTTGATAGTCTGAATCCAGTTAGACTGAGAGCGGGGAGGTTCTTGTGAAACCTGTCGAAGTGGGGCTGTTTGAGCAGATCGACTCTTAGTGGCAGAGATCTTGGAACATCTACCAACCATTCCAGTACCTCTGTGAACCAGTCCTGGGCGGGCCAGAATGGAGCTATCAAGGTCATCCTTGCTCCTTCTGACGCTGAGAATTTCCTTAGAGTCTCCCCTAGAATCTTGAAAGGAGGAAACGCATAAAGGTCTAGGTTGCTCCAGTCCAACAGGAACGCGTCTACCGCTACTGCTTTCGGGTCTGAAATCGGTGAACAGTACAGGTCTATCCTCGCGTTCCTGGCAGTTGCGAAGAGGTCCAGATGAGGTCTGCCCCAGATCTTCCACAGTCCCTGGCATACGTCCGAGTGAAGGGTCCTTTCTGAGGGAAGGACTTGGTTTTTTCTGCTGAGCAGATCTGCTCTGACATTTCTTTCTCCCTGTACGAACCTGGTGAGGAGACTTATCTCCCTTTCCTCCGACCACAAGAGGAGCAATCTTGCTGTTTCGTACAGGGAGAATGAGTGAGTCCCCCCTTGTTTCCGAAATTGTAAGCCAGGGCTGTGGTGTTGTCCGAGTTGACCTGAACTGAAGACTTCTGAACGAGAGGCTCGAACTCCTTGAGGGCTAACCAAATCGCCATGAGCTCTTTTTTGTTTATATGCCAGGACACCTGTTCCCCCATCCAGGTGCCTGACACTTCTCTGGTTCCTAGAGTTGCTCCCCAACCTTTGTCCAAGCGTCTGCAAATAAGACTAGGTCGGGGTTCTTCAACCGTAAGGAAATGCCTTCCTTGAAAAGAAGAGGGTCTGCCCACCATCGGAGATCCTCTTTTATCTCGTTCGAGATTTTGAATACAAAATCTAGGTTCTGAGCACCCCGATTCCAGTTCCGATTAAGGAAGAACTGTAGGGGTCTGAGGTGCAACCTCCCTAGAGAAACGAATTGCTCCAGTGAGGAGAGTGTCCCCAACAGACTCATCCACTCCCTCGCTGTGCATACATCTTTCTCCAGAAAGGTTGCGACCTTCTCTGCACAACGGTTGATCCTTTCCGGGATGGAAAAGCCCGAAAAACCTGAGAAACCATCCGAATCCCCAGATAAATACGATCTTGGCTGGGGATTAGCTGTGATTTCTCGAAGTTTATCAGTAAACCCAGAGAACTCGCTAAGGTCAGAGTGATGTGAAGGTCCTCCAGACATTTCTGCTTCGATTTAGCCCTGATCAGCCAATCGTCCAAGTAAAGGGACACCCTCACTCCTTCGAGATGAAGCCATTGGGCTACGTTCTTCATCAGCCCTGTAAAGACTTGAGGGGCTGTGGAGAGGCTGAAGCACAAAGCCCTGAACTGAAACACTTTCCCTTTCCACATGAATCTCAGGAACTTGCGCGAAGAAGGATGGATTGGCACATGAAAATAAGCGTCCTGAAGGTCTAGTGACACCATCCAGTCCCTGGACGAAGGCGGCTAATACTGAGGATGTCGTCTCCATTGTAAACCTTCTCTTCTTCACAAAGACATTCAGGGCGCTTACGTCCACAGAACCGGGTCTCCATCCTCCTGAGTTCTTGGGCACAAGAAAAAGACGGTTGTAGAAACCCGCGGAATGAGGGTCCTGCACCATCTCTATCGCTTGCTTCTCCAGCATCAGCTCTACTGCTAGAGCAAGGGCCTGATTCATGTGAGGGTCTTTGTACCTGGCCACTAACTCCCTTGGTGTGGTGGTCAAAGGTGGTCTCGACACGAAGGGAATGAGGTATCCTTTTTTGATTATAGAGAGGGACCAGTTGTCCGTCCCCTTCTGTGCCCAGACGTCTGCAAAACTCAGCAGTCTGGCACCTACTGCAGTCTGGAGGACACTCGTACTATTTCTTCGCTCTGATAGAACGAGAGAAGGTCCTTCCTCTTCTAGGAGGTCTTGTTCCTCTGGAGGAAGAAGCGCGGGAAGAAGGGCCTCCTCGAAAGGGCTCTTGCTTGATCGACGTCTCCTTCTTCGCCTTAGGTTGAAAAGAAGCCTTAGGAATTCTTTCTGAGCGAGCCAACATATCTTGCGTCGCTTTAGCAGAAAGAGCGTTGGAAATGTCCTTAATGATTTTCTTGGGGAAGAGTTGCTGGGAAAGATTAGCAAATAACAGCGACGATCTCTGCGCGTGCGACACCGCTTTGGTTAAAAAGGAGCAGAAAACTGCCCTCTTCTTAACAACTCCTGCCCCGAAAAGCGAAGCTATCTCTCCAGAAACGTCTCTCACTGCCTTGTCCATGCAAGACAATACTGAATGCAAATCCTCTGGAGATAAAGAGTCTTGATCCCTCGTCTTCTTAGCTAAGACTCCTAGGATCCAGTCGAGGAAGTTAAACACTTCCAGCACCCGGAACATTCCCTTCAGAAGGTGGTCGAGTTCACTCATTCCCCACGTCGTCTTAGCTGAATTAAGCGCTGAACGACGCGCGGAATCCACCAACGAAGAGAAGTCCGCGTCTGCAGAAGCTGGAAGAGTCAAACCCAAAGGCTCCCCCGACTCGTACCAGAATCCCATCTTTCCGGTAAGTTTGGAAGGTGGGAAGGACAACCAATCGTCGAAGCTCTTGAGCGCTTTCTTCATTGACACCGTAGGTTTCATCCTCACCACCGACGACGTCTTCGAAGTTTTAGCTGTAGAAAATAAGGAAGGGGGAGAAGGAGGTGCAACCGCCGAAAGAGACTCTCCAAATTCTTGTAAGAGGAGTTCCGTCAATCTCTTGTAACAGGAACCTGAAGAATCCTTCGGAAGATCTTCCTCGGAAGCACCATGTCCTTCTTCCGAAGAAAGACGTTTGGATGATCGGCTGTCTATAGGAGAGCTTTTCCTAGGAGAGCGCCTACCAGGAGAACTCCTACTGGGAGAGCGCCCTGCTGGGAGAGCGTGGGCCTTTGCTGGGAGAGCGCCCCCGGCCGGGAGAGCGCCTGGTGGGAGAGCGCTTGCTGGGAGAGCGCCTGCGGATGAGCGCCATGCTGGGAGAGCGCCTACTAAAAGAGCGCCTGCTAGAGGAGGCGCGTCTGTCCAAATCCTTGTCAGAGACAACTGAAGGGCTCCTAGAATGAGGAGAGCGCCTATCAGGAATCTTACGCCTGCTAGGCTCTAGGCGCCTGTCAAGTTCTAAGCGCTTGTCAGGCCCTTGGTGCTTGTCCAATCCAACTCGCTTGTCAGGCTCTTGGTGCCTGTCACAAAGCGAAAAGTCTTCCGAATAAGAACGTCTATCATACGTAAAGCGTTTGCGAGATACTGAGTGCCTATCTGAATGAGTGCGCTCGCAAGAAGGCGATAGTTTAGTCTGTCTCTTGCTAGGCTCTTTGCGCCTAATCATCTTCTCGATTTGACAGATGGCGAACGAATCTCAGGTGAAGAAACAAAATCCGGAGAAAAGCGCCTACTAGTCTCCGTGCGCCTATACAGAGGAGAGCGGCTTCCAGGTGAAGAGCGCCTACTGCGATCTTGAACGGAACGAGAATCCTTGTTCTTGTCAAACTCTTGACGTTTACAAGAAGAGGAGTGAGTCTTCGGAGAGCGATGTCTATCCTCCCTAAAACTAGGAGAGTGGTGTTCAGGAGAAGAACGCCTGTCAAGATCCTTACGTCTGCTATCGTGAAAGGAGCGCCTGCTCGGAGAGCGACTGAGTTTCTCTTTAATGAAAGAGGCTCTGCTGCGAGGCTCTTGCACTTTTTCTGCATTAGGCGAAAAATCCGCAGAATCCTTCTTTGACTTCTTCACCGGTAGAGAGATGTCCTTCGACGGTGAGAACTCCCGCTAAAGAGTTGGCTAAAGCAGAAATCTGCGCCTGTAGGCCGGCCAAGATGCGCGTGGCGATCTCTCAAAACTCTTCGGTCGTAGTAGCAGACCTGAGCGCGGAAAGGAGAAGAGGATCCTTGAGATCTCCTGGCTCTCTTACACTCGATCTCTGGTTCTTCTGAGAAGGATTCGGGGCTGGAAGGAAGGGCGCAAGGCTCCTTCCAAGCTCTCTTGAGAGGGCGAGATGACTCTGAAGCGCTCCATCTACGCTTAGGAGAAGGCGACGAAGAAGACGAGAAGCACTGTCTCAACACTTCCTTCTTGGCTCTATCCAAGGCAGCCTGGGAGCGAGCAACAGGAACTGCGAGGGGACGCCTGACCGGTGGGGGTTCTCCCTAACCTTCCTGCGGGCTTCTACTTTCCTCCTCCACTGGGTCTGGGAGTCTGGAAGAGGTCTAGGCCTAGAAGCGTTAGTGAGCCGGTCAGACGCACCCTCCACTGCACTAGGGGCACTGCACTTATCACTTTCACTGTCACTCTTACCTTTATAAGAGCGTACTTTGCTCTCGTTACTCCTTACTGCGTCCTCCGAACACGAATCTTCGGGTTCAAAGCTAGGAGCAGGGGCTGAAACAGGAGAAGGAACTACGTCTACTGTCAGGTTCTCAACATCAAGTTCGCTAACAAGAGACCTACTTGAACTCCTGGAAGAAGCCTTACGCGCTCTATCATTCTCTAACTTCCTTAAGTAGGAAAGAAAGAGACTTCCATCCGTCCTATCCAACCTTTCACACTCTTGACAAGGGTTAACGAAAGAACATTCATTCCCCCTACAGTTCATACACACACTGTGAGGGTCTAAAGACGCTTTAGGAAGCCTCACCTTACATTCACTCTTCGAACATACTCTCAACATAGAAGATTTCTTAAGTTCAGAATCAGCCATTATGAGAAATAAACAAAGAACAATCCAAAAAACAATCCAAAATAGCGTATGCCAAGCCAACGAACAAAGGGTACATCACCAAATTAGTCAATCCAAGAATCGTCGGCGACGAGAATAAATCCACTATCGAGGACTTAACAACAGGTGCTGGTAAGCTGGCGACAGAGAAAAATCTGACTGAAAAGGGGGGTTGGTTCTTACACCTGCCACCCAGCGGCGGGTAAGGTAGATCACCTGACCTACCTGTAGCGTGTGCCGCGAGTTTTGAATTTTCTGTCTTGACGTCAGAGTCGTAAGCTATGTATATATCTGGCAGGGAAGTTCATGTACAAAATCAGCTGATGACAAACACGAGTTTGTTTCGCCATATTCAACGCAAATCTGAGCGAATTTGTCTTGCTTTCTAGTGGCATAACGAAAGTATCTAGATACTTGACTTATATGAGACAAGGTTATTTTTTGTCTTATACTACAAGATTTTAGGTGGAAATATGAATTGAATATGTCTCGTTATGACTGTGAACTAAATTTTTTTTTCGTTAACAGATTACGTTGGCGGCATGTTTATTGCGTAAAAAAATTGTGTGATTCCATTCGCAGTTTTCCTTTATATCATCATTATACAAACTTTAAGTTATTTATCTTATATCAGCGTGAAACCAACAGTAAAATGTGTTCTTTCAAGCCCAGTAGTTTTGATTAAAATTATTTTATCTCAATTTTATTTAGGCGGTTGTGTTTGATGGCATAGTTTACGGGAGTTTTATCTTGTTGCCGATGCACGATAATAGTCATTACCAGCTTGAACAATTTCTCAGCTTCAGTTATAATTAGGTTTAAATTTAACTGTATATTTCCCGATTGGTCTTTGATCTATATTGGTCTTTGATCTATAGCAAATACGTAAAGTTATTACATGACCCTTAAACGCCTATTGACGTATGATACGTTGACGCAAAAAAGCTTATTTAAAAATTCGCGGAAAAATAGTTATAGGTCTACTTGGCGAAAACTTTTGAATCACGCGCCTTGAGCGATGTGGGAGTTCACAGATTAAGCTGTTGTTTAGTTTACAAGCGTTACCCAGGCGCACATGCGCGAATTTCTTTCTTCTCGCACTAAAAAGCACCAGTGACACATCTCAAATTATTTCGTCACTTTGATGTAATTTTTGCACCATTTTAATTAACCCTCTTACGCCGATTGGACGTATACGTCGAGATAAATAGTCTGTCGGGTGCCGATTGGACGTATCGTATGTCAACATAGAGAAGTTTTTTTAAAAATTTACTGAAAAATACTTATAGGCCTACCAGCCGAATGCTTTTGAATCACGCGCCTTGGGGGATGCTGGGACTTCACAGATCAAGGTGTTGTTTTGTTTAGAAGCGTGACCCAGGTGCGCATGCGCGAAATGCCTCCTTCTCGCATCAGCCAGCATCAGCGACGCGTCGTCCGAGAGTGATCTTTTGCCGCAATAGTATTTTGCGAGAGTTTGAATATTTGTGGTGGTACAGGACGTTCATAGAGATGTCTCAACGACGTATGGAACACAAAAGGCGCGTTTTACCCGTCGGAAGGGATCGTGTGAGATGTATTTTGGACTTGGATGCTGGTGAGGGACCAAGCACCCAAGATGACCTCGCGCCTCAACGCCGTTCTGTGTAGCCACGTGTGGATGAAAGTGCTCTAGGATCACAACGTGTGTCTCGTGTGCCTTAAGTAACCCCTAGGAAGCATCAGGGTGTCCTTAGGGCCATTCGTAGGCATTTGGGAGACATTGATGAGTACTTATCGTCGCGCGGAGGGAAAAAAAATATTTTTTTCAAAAATTCACCATAAATCGAGATATTGTTCTAGAGACTTGCAATTTGTTTTAAAGTGAAGATAAATGATTGAATATTACTAGACTGTAAGATTTTTATGTTACAAATGCGTTTTTCAACCATTTCGGTTGAGTCAAAGTTGACCGATCGTAGTTTTTTTCGTACTTATCGTACTTTATATGCAAATATTTCAAAAATGAGAAATGCTACAACCTTCCAATATTTTTTGTTATATTGTGCATGTTTTTGCGCACATTTCCATATATAAAACTCTAAAAAAAGCGTAATATGAAAAGGCACAAATATTAGGAGAATGTGACCTACGCGTTTCGGAGATTTTCGGCCGAGAATCGGCGCGGGGAGGGAAAAAAAATTTTTTTTTTCAAAAATTCACCATAAATCGAGATATTGTTCTAGAGACTTGCAATTTGTTTTAAAGTGAAGATAAATGATTGAATATTACTAGACTGTAAGATTTTTATGTTACAAATGCGTTTTTTGACCATTTCGGTTGAGTCAAAGTTGACCGATCGTAGTTTTTTTCGTACTTATCGTACTTTATATGCAAATATTTCAAAAATGAGAAGTGCTACAACCTTTCAATATTTTTTGTTATATTGTGCATGTTTTTGCACACATTTCCATATATAAAACTAAAAAATGCGTAATATGAAAAGGCACAAATATTAGGAGAATGTGACCTACGCATTTCGGAGATTTTCGGCCGAGAATCGGCGCGCGGAGGGAAAAATAATATTTTTTTCAAAAATTCACCATAAATCGAGATATTGTTCTAGAGACTTGCAATTTGTTTTAAAGTGAAGATAAATGATTGAATATTACTAGACTGTAAGATTTTTATGTCACAAATGCGTTTCTTGACCATTTCGGTTGAGTCAAAGTTGACTGATCGTAGTTTTTTTCCTATTTATCGTACTTTATATGCAAATATTTCAAAAATGAGTAATGCTACAACCTTCCAATATTTTTTGTTATATTGTGCATGTTTTTGCGCACATTTCCATATATAAAACTCTAAAAAAAAAAAAAAGCGTAATATGAAAAGGCACAAATATTAGGAGAATGTGACCTACGCATTTCGGAGATTCGCTGCCGAGAATCGGCGCGGGGAGGGAATAAAAATATTTTTTTCAAATATTCACCATAAATCGAGATATTGTTCTAGAGACTTGCAATTTGTTTTAAAGTGAAGATAAATGATTGAATATTACTAGACTGTAAGTAATTTGCTTACCCAAAAAAAAAACAATATTTATAATATATATATATATATATATATATATATATATATATATATGTTATACGTAAAATATATATATTACATTTTTCGATTCTGGTACCAATACATAAATAAAAGGAATGCAGGTGACACTTCTCTTTTTGCATACAATGAAATGTCTTATTATTATTTTATCATGCATAGATACAGATATATAAAAAATTGTAATAAATTTAAAAATAAATATAAAATAAATGCAGAAAAACTCACTCGTAATCCTGACTCTTCGTTCTATTGTTGTTTTCTCCCTCTTCCATTGAAGAGTCTTGCATTTTTTTCCACTCGACATGACGAGGTACAGGTGGAGGAGGGAGACGCGCGCCCTTACTGCTGATGGACCCGGCGGCCCCGTGCGCCCTCCGCTGTCGGTTTAGGGGGCGCGCTCCAATACATGACCTTAGTGTGGTATTTTCGGTCACACTCCCCTATCCTGCAAAGAGCAACTTTGCAGAGACGACAGAAGAGCCGGGTGTCTCTTCTTCTGCCATTCATATGGCACACCCGGCACCGTTTCTGCCTCCGCCCTTGTAAGGCCTCCAGTATGTGATCCTTTGGCTGCAGCCGACACACAGGGTCCACTACCCGACGAGAAGCGGTGATGGCGGGGCGGCAGCAAGACAAGAGGGGTCGTCAGCAGGGGCGGCGGCAGCAGGGGCGTCGTCAGCGCGGCGGCAGGTTCGAGCGAAGTTGGCCCTCCTATCTGCCCTTTCCGCTAGGGGCAGATCTGCAGCTCGGGGCAGGGGGTCAGTTATGGAAGGCCACTCATCGGGATCGAAGTTGATGAGGGCATTCCCGGCTTCCTCTAGGAACTGTAAGTGGGTCAACCTCGGAAGATTGTCACCGCAGTACCCACAGTACAGTATGTAGGGATTTTGGAGGGCCAACTGAAGGATGTATTTGAGGAGCCTTTGTGTCCACCTTCTGGTTCTCCTGGTTCTCCTGGTGAAGGGATAATACTGGATGAGCTGATCAAAGAGATCAACTCCTCCCATGTGCCTGTTGTAGTGGCCCAATGACGGTAGGCCGCTCGATACAGAAACTCCTCAAACACAACTCAGCCCTGTCGACGTGTCTTCTTCCGCTGTATGATCTCTTCTTGGATGGGTTCATGACTCGTCGTAATCATGGGGACGAGTCGGACACCCTTCCAACAGATGACGAAGACAGCGCCCTTCCGCCGCCACTCTGTCTCTCCTCTTGCCAGGTGTTGTGGATGACTAGCAAACCTCTTGAGGACATTCGGGGCCCCACGCACCAACCGAAGGGTACCACTGACGTGCACACCAGCTTCATACAGTTCCTGGGCCAGGGATACCGAGTTATAATTATTTATCCATAAAACAGGTGATATCCCTGGTTACGGAAACGTCCCACAAGACTGAATACAGTGTCACGCAGCGTGGAGAAGACCCGGAATACACTGAAAAGTCCACGAGTATCCAGTGCCTCGGTAATAAGAAAGAATTTCACACCATATTTCTTCGGCTTCTTGGGGTTATACACTTTATACTAAGATGTCCTTGTAAGGCATCATCCCCTCATCAAAGACAGGTTCTTTCCAGGAATCACGAGATTTCTACACCGATCACGGATATAATCCAACACTGGGGCGCACTAAAATGAGGCGATCTTTGTTATTCCGGGGTATGGCCCTTCGGTTGAATGCGTTGAAGTACCTGTTCCAACGCCAGGAAATTATCACGGGACATAATGCCAGGCACATTAGGCATACATAAAAAATAATTCCTCCTCCAATATTGCCTGACATCGGAAGCAGGTGTCATACCAAAATAAATGTGGAGCCCCAAAAAATGCGCCATGTCAATGAGGTTGCAACCCGCAGTAATACGACAAGGTCGTCCTCAGCTCATACCGGCAGTACCGAGCGTAGTCCACCGTCTCCTGTACCAGGTATTCCAGCAATTCCTGCGTAAGGAAAAGCTGGATGAACCCCAAAACAGTCAGGGGTACTGGTACGGTGAGCCCAGGGGTTGCCGTGAAGGGGTGCATGTTAGGAGGGGTGGGGTCCTCCGTCCACCCCTCGTCACTCTCCGACGACCGACCTTCACCTTGGCTGGCACGACGAGCCGACCTTTGGGGGGGCTTACATGCCGCGCGTGCTATTGTACTCTACCCTCCCCCGTTGGCCCATCACCCTCACTTAGGCCTTCATTTCTGTATCGTCCTCTGCGATAAAACTTGACCCCATATCCCCATCCTCCCCATCCTAGATTCCCCCTCGTAAGCACTGAACCCACTGAATTCGAGCTCACTTTCGGATGTGAGCCCTCGAACGGACATTGGGGGCATATATTCATCCTCACTTTCATCGGGACTGATGTCCTCATCACTCGATGACCATCCGCCATCAAAATGAGGACTTGCGACATGTTCCCGATCAAGCTCCGATAGATATTCATCTATGTCCCTGGTTGGAGGCCTCCCAAATGCCTAGGAATGCCACTAAGGACGCCCACACTTCCTAGGGGTAACCAAAGGCATACGCTGTGTTCCTGAAACACTTTCAGCCACATGTGGCCGCACAGAACGGCCTTGAGGCGCAGGGGTCATGCTGGATGCTTGGCCCTCGCCAGCATCCAGGTCCAAAACTCGCCTTACACGATCCCTTCCGACGGGTTTAAAACGCGCCTTTCGCGGTTCACACGTCGTTGAGACATATCTATGAATGTCCTGTAGCAACACAAATGCTCAAAGTCTCGCAAGTCCAGAAAAAACACGCTTTTGACGAAAGATCGCTCTCGGATGATGCGCTACTGATGCTGGCTGGAGCGAGAAGAAGGGATATCGCGCATGCGCACTTGGGTCACGCTTCAAAACAAAACAAGGCCTTGATCCGTGAACTCCCAGCATCCCCCAAGGCGCGTGATTCAAAAGTTTTAGGCTGGTAGGCCTATAAGTATTTTTCCACGAATTTAAAAAAAACTTGTATGTCGACGTAAAATACGTCCAGTCGGACCCGAGAGACAAAAAAATATCAACGTAAAATACGTCCAGTCGGCATAAGAGGGTTAACAGTACCACTTCTAGGTAAGACATTTCGTTTCAAAAACCCGCCAAGTAGATTCTATCGTGTTTGTGTGCGTGTTTTTCTCGTCGTGGATCTACAAAATGCAATGTGGGATTGTTACGGTGCGATTTGAAATGTTGACTTAAAATTGTGATAAGATTTCCAAGAATCGGAAATGACAATTGACTCAGGGTGTATGTTATCAATTAAAATAGGAAGAAGTGTGTCTGTAGTTCTGTCTGAAATAACCCGAAAAAATTTTTCTTTTGTTTGGCGGTCAATCCCGCTGAGAAACCCAACAACATCAACATGTCTGCCTTGTTAAATTTTCCTTCTACCAAACTTGGACTCTTCAATCTCTACACGTGACCAGGTCCGCCAATTTTCCGATTGTCCATCACCAAAATATCAACACAACGTCCCGGCAGAAATAAACCAATCAACGAGAGTGTTGGGCAACCCGATCCTCAAATTAAGCTGCATATATTTCTGGGAGCCTCGTGAACCCAGCCGTGTATAAGCACTAGTATGCTCTTCAGGGAGAGATGGGACCCCGAGAAGAAGGACCCGTGGCGAATTGATGTGTACTTGCGGCAGTGCCTTGCATTGCACCGCCATTAAAAACTATCCCCTTTTTTCAAAAGTCCGACGGTGCCTTCATTATAATCCTTGCACAAGCCACTAAAATCCCAAGTAGGCCTGTTTCATTAAATAAATAAGAGGGATCGTTCATCGCGACACAAAAGTAGATGTCTTCCAGAGTTACGGGAACGGCGGCAGCGAATCCACGTGTGCTGGGACGCGAATAATTATCGGCAGAAGCAGACATGGTACTAATGATCGTAGCACTGAACAAGCTGAGAAGCAGGAAAACAGACTGAGGGCGAAGGGCTCGGGCAGGGTCAGGCAAGGTCCGTTCCAGGTACTAGTTATCTTGGCGGATGATTAAGGGCTAAGTAGAAGGAAAATAAATATCGAAGAATGTAAAAAAATGGAGGTCCACAGATTAGTTGGGCAAGGATAAAAATATCGAAGAATGTAAAAAAAAAAAAAAAAATGGATCTCCTGCAGATTAGTTGGGCAGGGTAAAAAAATATTGAATAATGTAAAAAAAAAGTGGAGCTCCTACAGATTAGTTGGGCAAGGGGGGTAAAAATATTGAATAATTGTTAAAAAAAGGGGGCTGTAAAAAAAGGGGTTCCAGGGAAAAAACTCTACAGATTAGTTGGGCAAGGGTAAAAATATAGGGGGGGGGGAAAAAGAATAACGTAAAAAAAAAAGTGGAGCTCCTACAGATTCAGTTGGGCAAGGGTTTAAATATCGAAGGGAATGGGCGGGCTAATACAAACAGGATGGCTGCCGTTTGTTTTGGCTTTCATGTTGTTGCATGTTCGGTTCGGGCCGGGTGGTTCGGTTCCTGGGTTCGGGTCGGGTCGGCTGCGGGTCGTCTGCGAGAACTACTTACCTTGGCGGGGTGATTAAAGACCGGGCAAAATGGTGTTACGCGGCCCGGGCAACTAAACTGTAATCAACCCAAACAATGAATTAAGAAACTACGCCAATTGTTGTTGGCCAACTGTACATGAGTCATTATGGCCCTTAAGAAAGCTAGATGCAAGCAAGGCAGAGAGAGATTAGAATGTGTGTGTGTGTGTGTGTCCAAGTGATTGATCTGGTGATGGAGTATGGGGTGGCCAAACAATTTCGCTATGGTAAAACATGAATAGTGAAATTGTTACAAAAACAAAGATCTCAGACAGTTGAACTGATTGAGAAAACTGTTCTTAGCTTTGTAATAAAGAAAGTTCCTGTTGTTAACTTGGATAAAAAAAAGATCTTCTCCCTGCTCAAGGGAATTTTCTTAGCTTTATTAGTTCCCAAAATACCATCTCTCCTTACAGATCTCACATGAATTCAGTGTATGGGGTTTTAATTCATCCTTTACATCTGCAACAAATACATTTTTAATGGTGAAAGATTTACAGCATTGCATAATATAAAAATAGGAATGCCATCAAGTGCCATGCTGTGACATGTCAAACTATATTTTGTTCAAGAGGTAACAACAGTTAAGTTGTGTAGTAACTAAATACAACCTCACATACACATCGAGGCACCTTATTCACAAAAAGAGCTAAAGCAAAGTGCAGTGAATGCATAAAAAATGTGTTTTTGATGTTAGGGGAAAAAATAAAGGGGAATGGAGAGGGTATGGTTACCATACAAATAAAAATTCCTATTTTTCCATCTCCTCACTTTTAAATTATATTTTTCAAATTTGGCAGTAAAATTGGAGATTTTTTTGGCTTGCTTTGATGTTAGTTGCTGAATATAATGAGAAAAAGATTCATAATTTGCTTTGTTATATAGGCACCAGGGTACTGTTATACTTACAGTGTTAGATGTACATTAAGGAAAGCTTATCAACAATTAAGGTTTGTTGCATTATCTTCTTAGTTCACACTGAGAGATTAGGTGTATGCAGACTTTATCTGAAAATAGGCATTCACATATTTGTGCTAATATATTTCACCTTTCAGGAGCACACTTCTCTCAAATAAGGATGGGAACCCCCTCATAGGTGCCAGACTTTACCATCTCTTCTCCAGGTACTTTCAGCACCATGTACTAGTATCCCTGGTTTAACTACAGCTGCTGCAGCTCTTGTCTCTCTTATACAAGCAACACCTTCCCAAGTCTCAGCCAATACTCAGTTAGCAGGTATGTTGTAGTTTTTATGCATTCTAATTGTGATTTTGTTTTCAGATGTGCTCCGAGCCCTAGTACAAAGATTTTATGAATCCTAAAGCTACATTAATGAATATAGTATGATGTATATTATATTTGTCCTTGAGAACTTTCTTACTTTTAAAATACTGTCTCTTCATATGAAGACAATTACATTTTCAATGTAACTCAAGGGTAAACATGGAAGAAAATGGTTAATAGATGCCCAGTAGAAAGATGTAGTGGTCCATGGACTTAACATCTGCATACATGTGTGTGTACTCATTCTTCCATAAGATTTTTGTCCACTTGTTCTATGCTAGGAAGATGCACCAGTTAAGAGTTCCCTGTTTTGGTTTGGACTTGCATGTGGAACTTTAAAAGTTCAAGTTGAGATGCTATTCTCCATTCATTTTAATACATTTTATCAATTTAGTTAAACTTATTAATTTGTTAATATATTTTTCTTTTAATAAGGTGAGATATCCTCAGTCTGTATTCCCTGACATTTTTACTTCCTAGTGGCGAGGCCACCCTCTTCTTTCGAAACGCTTGAATTTCAAGTTAATGGCCTGTCGGGGCTTGTTCCAAATGAATACCTGTAGTGTAGTTAACTGATGTATGGAATTTCTCAGTAAAACCAGAGCCTCTACCAAGATGTGTCTTTTACTAATAGGACATTGGATCTTTAACCCCTCTTACGCCGAATGGACGTATTAAACGTCGATTCAAAAATGTCTCCCATATGCCGAATGGACGTATCATACGTCGACTAAAAAAAGTTTTTTAAAATTCGCGGAAAAAATACTTATAGGCATACCAGCCGAAAACTTTGAATCACACGCCTTGGGGATGCTGGGAGTTCACGGATCAAGGCATTGTTTTGTTTACAATCACTACGCAGGCGCGCGCAAGCGCGAATTTCTTTCTTATCGCACTAAAAAGTATCAGTGACACATCTCAAAAATTATTTTGTCACTTTGACATAATTTTTGCACCATTTTACATTATCCTTTACATGAAGTATTATATATGAAAATGTGCACAATTTCATGTAAAATACAACTAAAAAGTACTCATGATTGTAGCTTTTATCAGTTTTGAAATATTTTCATATAAATAACAATAAGTGCAAAAAAGGGATTTTGACGTAAGGAAAAATCTATTTCTGGGCGATTGGTTCGTGTCACCAGCGAAAATATCCTTTAATCCATTATTTCTAAGGTAAATGTACTAACACATACCAGAGAATAAATAAAATAAAGAAAAGGTCAGTACAACTGACTCGCTCACCCTCCAAGAGGGTGTCGGTATGAACACTATGGCGAGTGAGACCACTACCACGAACCGCTTGCCAATAGAAATCTCCCACTTACAAAAATCCCCACAAGAGGGGAGCCGACCCACAGAGTGGGCAGCAACTACTACTACTCCATCCCATGCTTGCCGACTGCTGCGCCTCTGGTGGCCATCCTGAAGTTAGCAGACAATCTTGAGCGATGGGATGGGCAGGGCGGGGATTTCGCTGGCGACACGAACCATCGCCCAGAAATAGATTTTTCCTTACGTCAAAATCCCTTTTCTGGGCTCAGTTCGTGTCGCTGCGTGAAATCGTACCAGAGAAATAGCACAAGATTGTAAAGAATAACACCAAATAGACAAAAAGGGTCTCAAATAAAAGATAACATAAAATAAAGAAATATAATTGCTAATAAATATACATATACACAATGATACAAAAATAGAAATATTACTTAAATTTAACTTAATGCTAATAATATTTCTTAAATTAACTTAAATTTAACATATATACAGGGCTTACATGGAATATATGTTGAAATCAGTATCTGTGTATAGATATTATGTACAAAGAATTCAAAGCAATTATAACAATAACTTGAATAGAACAAACTTCAATAATAACATATAAGGGAATGTATATGACTTAATATACAAAACCCGTAACCATTGTACATACGATGTGTCCCCTAGCATAAAAATAAGGGGATCACATCAAAGAGATCATTATATACAATCAATTGTGAGTGACCCTAGCAAAAAAATAAGGGGCACCACTAGTAACATCATAAGAGCAGCTAAGACTCAAGGTAAACGTAGATGAACAGGGCAGGTATAGACGAACTGTTGGGTGAGATAGGTAGAAAGGAGGACTGGATCTTCTACTAAAGATTAAGCAGAGTCGGGGGAAACTATGTTACCCGCCGCAACTGCTGAAAATTTCAGAGCTTCCAAGGACTTTAAGTAATGACGCTTAAATACTGTCGGCGATTTCCATCCAGTATATTTCTTCAACTCATCGAAATTCATATGTTGGAAATAGTTAATTGAGGTGGCTACCGCCCTGACATCATGTGCTTTAGGGAAGGAGTCAGGATTGGCTTGCTTAATAAAGTACAGGATCTGGTGCCTGATGCCTTTAATAGATAAAGTACCACCTTTTTTCTCTCGTAAAGAGCCCGGACCCGATGAGGATGAGGAGGTCCTGGACAGAAAGGCTCGTAAGGTCGATACTGGGCAAAGAGAAATATCTTGTGGAAGGGGTACACCTCCATGGTTCCCACTCATCAAAGGATCTTCATTCTTGCTATAAAACTACATTCCGGAGAAAGTAGACACTTCCCTGTGGGAAGAAATTCAACATGATCCGGATCCCTGGATAATGCCGACAGTTCTGAAATTCTAGCTCCTGAAGCCAAGCTTAATAAAAATAGAGTTTTTCTTAAGAGCATTATAAATGAACATGTGTCATTATCAGTTTCTGAAGCCAGCTTTAGAACATCATTTAAGAACCATGATACTGACGTAGGCCTTATAGAAGGTCTAAGTCTAGCACAAGCCTTGGGAATAGACGAGAAGTAGGAGTCTGTCAAGTCTATGTCTGAAACCAAATTGAAAAATCTTTTTCAAGGCTGACTTGTTTGTCGTAATAGTGCTAGCTGCTAAGCCTTTTTCAAAATAAAGACCTGAAAAAGGATATAGCTGAATTGATTGTCATGATTCTAATCTGATTATTCTCTCAGGAAGGTTGCTAACTTTTTGACTGCAGCATTCATACTGTCTAAAGTTGAATCTCTTTTATCAGATTCAAGAAGAGAATATTTTGAGGATCAATATTCGCATCTCTTTTAGCTGCAAACTTCATGAAAAATCCATAAAGTTAGGGTTTTGAGAATTCCTGAGCGAACACAGTCTTCGTTTGCACTGACTGGGAGAGCCTGGGATTGGGAATTCGAAGAGGACGAAGACCCAGTTCCAGAATTAGAGGTACCAATTGCTCTTCGGCCAGTCTGGGGCTACTAGAGCCACTTGACCCTTGAATGTCCTGAGTTTGTTCAGCACCTTCAGGCGAGAAGATTCACTGGAGGGAAGACATAAATCTTCTCCCAGTTGTTCCAGTCTAGGGCCAGGGCGTCCGTGGCAATAGGCCAGAGGGTCCAGGTTGGGGGCCACATAACATGGGAGTTTTGTGGTTCGCTTGGGATGCGAAGAGATCCACTTGTAGACCTGGAACTCTCTGAAGAATCCACTGGAACGAAACTGTTGTCCAGGTGACCATTCCGGACTCCAGAGGAAACTGATCGGGATAGAGCATCTGCTAGACGTTTCTCACTCCAGCTATATGGGGGGGTGGAGGAGAGGTGCCAACTGAACTTGTCCGCCAGGGAGAAGATGGCTACCATGACATGATTTAGATGACGTGATTTGGAGCCTCCCCTGTTTATACAATGGACTACCACTGCGCTGTCTAAGACTAGCTTATGAGGGAGTTCTTTGGCGGGACGTAACCTTTTTAGAGTCAAGAACACCGCCATTGCTTCCAGTACGTTTATGTGAAGCTGACGAACTGGGGTGGACCAGTTCCTTGAACCTTCTTGAACTGAGAATATCCTCCCCAACCGCTTAACGAAGCGTCTGTGTGGATGGTAATCCCCGGAGGAGGAAACTGAAGGGGTACTGATATTGACAAGTTCTTGACTTTTGCCCAAGGGCGTAGACGATCCGTAGAATCTGAGGGACTGAGGATAATTTGTCCCTGGACCTGACATTTGCTCGTGAGCGCCAGATTCTGGTTAAGTCTTTCAGTTTGGCTTTCATTCAATAGAGTTTGTTTTCACTGATGCAAAACTGGATGTGAAACCCAGAATACCTTTCCTGGGTTCTCCTTGAAGCAAGTTTGTGTCCTAGAAATTGCTTTACTGACTTCGCTATTTCTTTCCTCTTGGCTGATGGAATCGACAGAGTATGGGAGGATAGATTCCATTGAATGCCCAGCCACTGAAAGTTTGACTCCGGAGTGAGTCTTGATTTGGTCCTGTTATCTTGAAGCCTAGATATTCCAGGAACGGATTACTTTCAGTGTTGCTTTGTGGCATTCCTCGACGTTGGAGCCCAAATTAGCCAATCGTCGAGATACGCTACTACCATAATCCCTTGCGATCTTAGTTGTTGGACGACCACTTCCGCCAACTTCGTGAACACCCTGGGTGCTACGTTGAGACCGAAGGGAACTACCTTGAAGGAGAATGCTGATCTCCTATCTTGAAGCCCAGATACGGGCGAAAGTGTCTTGCAATAGGGATATGATAGTATGCGTCTGTAAGATCGATAGAGGTGGTGACGGCCCCACGGGGAAGTAAGGTCCGCACCTGCGAGATGGTGAGCATCTTGAACTTGTCCGCAGCGAATGGCCAAGTTTAAGCGGGACAAGTCTAAGATTACCCTTCTTTTTTGTGAGCCTCTTTGGAACGCTGAACAAGCGCCCTTGAAACTTAATCTGTTGACTCTCGCTATTGCTCCTTTCTGAAGGAGGTCCTCCGCATACTCCGTCAATTTTCTTTGGATGGAAGTTGGCGGAAAGGTCTGGGTGGGGGCGGATTCGCCACCCAACTCCAACCCAGGCCTTTCGACACAATGCTTTGTGCCCATTTGCTGAATCCCCCCACCGGAGGTGGCGGAAGAGAGAAAACAGCCTCCCCTCCCTACCTGGAAGTCCTCATTGGTGTTGGTAGCCTCCGCGGCCTCCCCTGAAGTGTTTTCCCTATTAAGGGACCCTCCCGATCCTCTCTGACGAAAGGATCGCTTACCTCTGCCTCCCTTACCCCGAGCGGTCATACTTCTGAAAGGCCTGGCCTTCGAACCACCTTGGAGTTTGAAGGCTGGGAGACAGCGTAAGAGGTGGAGGGTTGAGGCTGGGGGGAAATCACATAAATAGGCTGTGATTGAGCCTTGGAGGTAGAGGGTTGGGCTGCCTGCACCAACGGAACAGCCGAAACAGGCCTGGGCCAAACCGGTTGCTGTTTCTTTTGGTTAAGGCTGGAAACGCTCTGGGTTTACTTCTGGAGCCTACCCCTGACAGCTTGATCTTGGCGTCTCTTTGCCGTGAGACCCCAACGATCCTTAAGGCTTTGGTTAAGCCTCGTAGCCTCTGCCTGGACCTCCTTTACCATTGCATCTGGGAAGAGGTCTGCTCCCCAGATGTTTGATGAAAGCAACTTATTCGGTTCATGCCGAATAGTTGCTTCTTGGAGGACATGCTTCCGACAGTTTGTTTCTGGCTGTGGCGAACTCGAACATGTCAGACTGCACCGTTTGAGTCAGTGACTTGGTGATTAGCTTGAACAGTGGCTCGGAACCATAAGAAATGGTAGCCAACCTCAGTCATGGCCATGGTGTTGAGAGACCTGGCCAGCCTAGACTTGGCATCAAATTCTGCCTGAATGAGGCTATCTGGAAGTCTAGGCAGCTTCTCACCAAACTGCTCCATAGCACAGTCTGGTTTGAGTTTGCCCGCAGAAAAAGTGTTGGGCAGGTCTTCCCACAAATCTCCGGTTGAGGGGAAGTAAAGGGAGATGGTAGGGTCAGCTTCCTTTAGCTGCGGTAACGAGTCCCCCTTTTGGGCCACTGGGATAGTGACCGTAACAATCTTTGTCAGGAAAGGAAGCGGAGTACCCTCTTCCATTGTGAAGATTGTGAATGGACTCTAAACGGCTGTATTTTAGGTTGTTTGAACAATCCATGTCCTCTAAGCACCTGAGCCATTCTCTTTGAGCCTGGTCACGTGAATAGAGGACTGTCTCTTTAGGGACCTTATCATCTCGCGTCATGGCAGCGGCGGTGAGCCTGGCGTAGCCGATGAACGGCGGTTGGAGATCTTCCGGGTAGAACTCGAAGTCCTCAATCCTTCGAGTTCCACATTCCGGGATGGAAATAAGCCCGTCTTGGAAGGGGGCGTATGACGCCACTCTCCAGGGATTGTTCATGCTGAACGGAGGCAGAGAGTCATAGGTGGTCGGCAACTGAGCTATCCCTGTGACCGAGAGGTGGGGGAGTAGCTAGCGGAGCTTGGCTTAGTCCGGCGATAATGTTATCCTGGGAGTTGATCCTATCAGACAACGGGAGACATCTGTTCCATACTGTTCTTGAGAGACCCACAGATCCCCCATGTGTTGCAACAGGCCAGCATTGGGATCCAAAGCCGGAGCTGCTGCGAGGTGGACGGGTAGCTCTGAACAGGAACCAAAGGAAGTGGAGAAACGGTTGACTCCGCTGGAGTGTGTGATCTCTCCTTGGAGGATCTACTCCTTGAGGATTTGGAGCCGGACCCAGAAGCTCTAGACCTCTCTGCTCCGGGGTTTGTAGCCGGAGGACTGCGAGATGTTGACGCCGACGACGTCTTTTTAGACGACGACGACGTCTTACTCAAGGTTTTAACTACCGTTTGTCCTTTGACCTTAGGTCTAACAGAAGCATCAGGAGAAGTATAAAGTTCGGCTCCTGTAAAGCCTTGGAAGGAAGCTGGAGAGTTTGCAGGAGTAGAACGATCCAGTAGCGCCCAAGGGAAGCCCTTGGGCGTCCAACGTACTACCTCGACCAACAGGTCGTCAACACCTACCATAGGTTCAATGTTCAAGTCCAGTGTCGCCGACTTCCGACTAGATGTCCTGGCCTGGCCGGATCAGTCAACGAAGCGGCGAGCTGCTGCTGAATCAGCGCAATAGTCGGGGCCGCCTCTGCTGGGTCGACGTAGACCGTTGGACTTGCCGCCGCCGGGGAAGATCAGGACCGCCAACCTCTTCTCAAGTATGTAGGGCTGACCCTTGGCGGCGTTCTTCCCAAAACCGCCGACCCAGGCCCGCAGGGTTGCCAGTGCGGTGTCTCTAACAGCCGGAGCCTGGAAGAGAGGGTATTTGTTAGTTTTTTTAAGATTAAACTTAAAATTAAAACAAGTTAAGTAAAAGGTTAACTTAAAATTATAGGGGATGCGATATCCATATAAAATTAGCTTAAGTTTAAGATAAGATTAAAATTAAACTTAAGAACTATAATCTTGCAGGGATTGGGTAACGGAGTTGGAAATACTTACCCCGTCTAAGAGCTGGCTCACCAGATCATAGCAAATTGTGCAGGTCTCGTGAAACCAGACTTGGAGGTTCCCGTGCGGAGTCGCGCATGGAGCATGGGACCGGCAGACTTCATGCCCACAGGGGTCCTGGAGCATGGCATTGCATCCGGATGCTCACAGTTGGTGGTCTGTAAGTGAAAAAGACACATGAGCATCCTAAAAAGATATCACTTACAGGCTAAAGGTTAAAAGAACTACCGTTGCATGCCGGAGCGCGAAAAATTTCTCGGGCATAACCCCTCCCTTACCGCCTGAATAGGCTATAA
Source organism: Macrobrachium nipponense (assembly GCF_015104395.2). Classification (NCBI taxonomy): domain Eukaryota; kingdom Metazoa; phylum Arthropoda; class Malacostraca; order Decapoda; family Palaemonidae; genus Macrobrachium; species Macrobrachium nipponense. Next base: position 19,798,252 of record NC_087208.1, read on the forward strand.
CCACGGAGAGATCCGGTGTGAGCATGCAATGGAGGGAAGGTTTAATGTAGCTTAAGTTAAACTTAATATAGTTTAAATTAAATACTAATCTTAAACCTATAAACATGGGACGTACCGGACTAAGTCCGGTGCGTGGCGGAGCTTGTCACGATATCAGCGCGACGGAGTGGTTAGTAGAGACAACTGTATGCCGCAGTCCGCCCGTCAGGGTGAACTAGCACCTTTCCACGTGGATGCCGGAGCTCCGGTAGATAAAGAGCCCCAGTAAGGTGGGAAAGGGCGAGAGGGCAAACAGACTCGAGCTAGCGACGGAGTAACGACGGAGGGGGGGGAAAGGCCAGTCCCCCCCCCCCACCCCTTAGCCAACCCGAGCGTACCGAGAAGCTGGAGAGGTCGAGTCCAGTCTGGGTCTGTCCCGACCCCCTACTCCCTCCGCCTAGGGGAGAGGGAGCAGGCCCGTGTAATGTGGAGCGAGCGGGGTGGGCAGACCAACCCTCCCCCCGGCCCTATGGGAAGAGCGGGAGGAGGAAAGATGACTGGACAGGCGTCTGGCTGCTCCGTGATCACGTAGTGACCACGGAGCGGTAACAAGAGATACAATGAAATAATAAAGCCTAGGATACACAACCGACTGATCAGAGAGATGCTATAGAGAAGCAACCGAACTGAAGAGCGGAAGCACATGGGACCAATAGGACATAACCTAGGCTAGGTGAAGCCAGACGCCGTATACTAACGTAAACATAATACATAATCAAACAAAATCATTAAACGTAAAGTAAGAAAATAAAACAGTAGGAGAAAAAATCTAGGAGTGTACGACTAACCCGAAAGAAAGTCTACCACTCAAAGCTAGCCGGGGCCGATACTAAGAAGCTGTGGCTAGGGTCTGGATGGAAGATACCTACGCAAGGTGAAAAAGACATGCATGCATGACATAAACCCCCGTAGGCTGTACCCTTAATATAAATAGGATAACTAATAACAGAGCGTAATAAAGTAAGGGTAGGTTATGGGTATGGAAGACCAAGAACGAACCCGCCACGAGGCAGAACCATGCTGCCATGCTTCCGACCTAGAGCTCGTATTTATACCTAAAAAACGGCAAATACTGACTCAAGGCCGGAAAAAACCAAATAGCAATAAACACTGATTACTTAACTTAGCTGCTGCAATGGCTGTACGCTCCATGATGAATAAATCCAATAAAAAGGGCACAAAAACACAGAGCAAAAAAGGGCACGTGTATACGTTGTGCGCTAACTGAAAAGGATGGCCACCAGAGGCGCAGCAGTCGGCAGCATGGGATGGAGTAGTAGTAGTTGCTGCCCACTCTGTGGGTCGGCTCCCCTCTTGTGGGGATTTTGTAGTGGGAGATTTCTATTGGCAAGCGGTTCGTGGTAGTGGTCTCACTCGCCATAGTGTTCATACCGACACCCTCTTGGAGGGTGAGCGAGTCAGTTGTACTGACCTTTTCTTTATTTTATTTATTCTCTGGTATGTGTTAGTACATTTACCTTAGAAATAATGGATTAAAGGATATTTCGCGCAGCGACACGAACTGAGCCCAGAAATTTCAACCTTCAGTCAACCTTGACTCTACCGAAATGGCCGAGAAACGCAATTTTAAGCTAAAACTCTTATATTATAGTAATATTCAATCATTTGCCTTCATTTTGCAACAAATTGGACATCTCTAGCACCATATTTCGATTTATGGTGAATTTATGAAAAAACCTTTTCCTTACGTTCGCGCGGGTAACTCTTCCGATAAATTTTTTCGTGCGATGTCCTAATGTTTGCACCATTTTAAATTAGCCGTTACATAAAGTTTTATATATGGAAATGTGCGCATTTTCATACACAATACAACTAAAAACAACCCATGGTTGTAGCTTTTATCAGTTTTGAAATATTTTCATATATATAACAATAAGTGCAAAAATTTCAACCTTCAGTCAACTTTGACTCTACCGAAATGGTCGAAAAACGCAATTGTAAGCTAAAACTCTTATATTCTAGTAATATTCAATCATTTACCTTCATTTTGCAATGACTTAGAAGTCTCTAGCACAATATTTCGATTTATGGTGAATTTATGAGAAAAAAAAAAACTTTTCCGAAAAAAATCAGAATTTTTTTGTGCGATTGTCGAAATGTTTGCACCATTTAAAATTAGCTGTTACATAAAGTTTTATATATGAAAATGTGCACAATTTCATGTAGAATACAACTAAAAATGATTGAAGGTTGTAGCTTTTCTCTTTTTTCGAAATATTTGCATATAAATCATGATAAATAGAAAAAAACCACGTTCGGTCAAATTTGACTCTACCGAAATAGTTAAAAAACGCAATTGTAAGCTAAAACTCTTACGGCCTAGTAATATTCAGTCATTTATCTTAACTTTGAAACAAATTTGAAGTCTCTAGAACAATATTGTGATTTATGGTGAATTTTTGAAAAAATATATTTAACCTCCCTCCGTGCGCCGATTCGCGGCAGCAAGTCTCCGAAATGCGTACATCGCATTATCCTAATATTTGATCCTTTTCATATTAGCCGTTTTATAGAGTTTCATATATCAAAATGTGCGCATATTCATGAAGAATACAATAAAAAATAATTGAAGGTTGTAGCTTTTCCCATCTCCGAAATATGTGCATATAAAAGATATATATATATAAAAATTTTGACATTCGGTCAACTTTAACTCGTCGGAAATGGTCGAAATCTGCAATTCCAATCTAAAATCTACAGTATTGTAATATTCAATCATTTGTCTTCATTTTGAAACAAATTGGAAGTCTCTAGAACAATATTTAGATTTTACGGTGAATTTTTGAAAATAACATTTTTTTACGTCCGCTCGTTACGAATTCGTATATTCATTTTGTGATAATATTTTTTCCAGTTTTGCTTTTATTGTTTTTACAATGTGTTATATATCAAAATGATTGCAATTTAGTGTACAATACAACGAAAAAAAAAGTAACTCGTTAGCTTTGACCGTATTTTGCACAGACGTGATTTGAATACAATTATGTATGAATTTTTTTTTCGCTACCATATATCGCATTATTTACATATGATAATGATATTTTTCATTCTGATGGTTGCAAAATACTAAACTTCATGCAATGCAAAAAAAAATGAGCCAAAAATGAACTCATAATCTTTAAAACTAAGCGCACTGTGATTTTTTTAAAAAATTATTTTTTCCGCTTCCGCGCTCACTCCAAACCGGGCCCGGCATTCGGGAGAGGTTTTGATTTTAGGTCTTCGCTCAAGAGGGTTAAGAACTGTAATTAGTTCACAATTTTATTTCATCTATAGCAGAACAGATTTTAGTTGACTGCAGCTCAACTACCCAGCCATTTATTCTTTATTTGAAAAATTTTGCAAAGGGTTTGCATTGGTGTCAGGATTTGCAAACTTCAAGAAGAAAGTGTTAGATATTCCTACTCCCAAAAATTCTTTTTCTTCCTACTCCAGAAATTCTTTTCTTCACAGATGCATCAGCACTAGGATAGCAAGCTCACTTGATACATTTCTAGGCAGCCATAACTTGATTTCTTCAGAGAATGGGCTTCAGAACTTAAAGGCATTATTTTTCGGGTCTCTAAACCTTTACTCATCAGATCAGAGGCAAGATAGTTGAGGTGATGGTAGGCAACCATCAGACAAAAGGGAAGACGAGAATCTGTGTTACTGGGAAGTCAAGATCTATTAGGCAGATTCAGCAAAGTAGAGGTCATTGCAAGGTTTGTCCCAAGGAGTAACATGATCACAGACAGCCTCAATAGAAAGGATCAAGTTATTCCCTGAGGGTGGTCATTCCATCCAGAAGCATGTATGGTCCTTTAGCAGCTGTTGAAACTCCTTTGATAGATTTAATCCTAACAAGCTTTATCATAATACTTTTTTGCTTTATTTGCCCCATGCCTGAGGATCTAGCTGTTTAGATGCACTCATGCAAATGAGTGCTTGTGACAGCCTGTTTATGCTGTCCCTTCGATCACTTTGATGAGACAGGTGTTTGAGAAGATCTGGACTTACTGGGTCTGATGTTGACATTAATGGCACACTTTAACCTGAACACAAGTTGTTCTGATGGTGACTGGTAAATTCCACCACAGCGTATTCCATCACGGGGGATATTGGAATATCACTGTGACTCAATTGTTTATGGACTTTTAAACTTGATTGTTTAACCTGGAATGAGCGGCATGATTAGGAAATATTTTTGACTTTGAGACACTTCTTTTAAAAATTTACTTTGTGCCCCTACTTTCTTTCGTATTTATTTAAACGTTTGGAGAGCCCTCAACAATGGCAACTTTATCTCACCAGAGAGGGACAAAACAAAAGCTGTGTGGGTGAAGCGAATTATATTTACGAAAAGCATGCAGATAACAGTAGGAAAACTAAAGCAAACAAATGGTGTTTTGAAGACTTTTTATATAAAGGTTGCCAGACTAGAATACATAAAACTTTTAACTGCAGTGAACCTGAAGTTATTCTTTCAACTGGATCCCATAATCACCCAGCAAGCAGTGCATGTGTTAATGCTTGAAAGGCAGCAACTTCAATGAGAGCCAGGTAATGAGAACAGGCACAGTATCTACTCAAGAAGTAATAGCTAATGCTGTACAAAGCTTTATGAAGAAGCACAGTAACGGTTGCAAACTATTCCTGGATTTTCACGTAACTGGTGGCAACATTCTTTAGGAATTCCAATGCTTCCAACTTGTAGTGCAGGATTTGAAATTCCGTCTAAAGTGACGTACTTAGAAAATGGCTCTTTGTTTTTTGCCTTTGACAGGGTCATTTATGACCCAAACAGAATTTTATTTTTTTCTTCAAATAAAGGCTTGGACAATCTAGAAAGTTCTAGAAATTGGGCCTGTGATGGAACTTTTAGTGTCACCTAGTTTGTGGTGTCAGTTTGTAACTCTACATGTGATCATTGGAGGATCATGTGTGCCAAGGCTATTTGCAATATTTCCAGATAAAAAAAAATACTTATATCATCGTCTTTTGTCTGCTGTATGTAATTTAAGAGAGAATTGTCAGCCGGCAACTTGTCTCATGGATTTTGAAAAAGCTGTCCATAATTCATTTGTGTCTGTGTTTCCACATCTGAAGTAGTTGGATGTGTTTTTCATCTGGGCGGACAATCTATTTGGCGGAAGATCTGTGGACTTGGTGAGAGTCGTAGGTACAACAACAACGATGAGAGTTTCCAGCTCAAAAGTAGTATTTTACTGCTTTAGAATTTTTATCCAATTAAAGACGTCGTCCATGGATTTGAAGATTTATCTGATGATGAAGACATCCCTTTCGAGTTTATCGTTTATTTTGAGACATTATATATTGGGACAGAGAGGGGACATGGATGGTCTTCGCCGACGAAAAGAAACCCCACAGTTTCCGATTGAACTTTGGAATGTTTGTGACTGCATTTTAAATGACTTACTAAGAGCAAATAATGCAGTTGAAGGTTTCCACAATGCTTTGGGATCTTCAATAAACAACAACACATCCCAATTTGTGGAAACTGTGCACTGCACTTAAAACTGAGGAAGGGTTAAGCCAAACAAAAATTGCACACATTCAACATGGAGATTCGAAAACAAAAATGACCTATGAAATTATTAATGCTCAACAAAAAAAAACCTTGTTGAAAATTATGAGAAATCAAAACTGCTGGAATTTCTAAGGAGTATTGCTCACAATTTGAAATAAATTTATTGAAGTAAATTTTTTATACTGTTTTCAATGCAGTTGCCATTATTTTTATCCTAATTGTAGAATAAAATGTGAAATAAATATTCGTTTTTTTTTTATACATTCAACTTCCCTGCCAGATATATACTTAACTATAGACTCCGTCGTCTCCGACAGAATTTCAAATTTCGCGGCACACGCTACCAATAGGTCAGGTGATCTACCACCCTGCCCTGGGTGGCAGGACTAGGAACCATTCCCGTTTTCTAATCAGAATTCTTCTGTCGCCCGGACCATCAACATTGTTGTTGGTTTCCTCTCGATTGGTTTTTCTTTTTTCACACCGGCAATTGATCTTCTTGACCGACTTTTGGTGACGTATCTGGATTGTTGGATTGGCATACGCTTTTGTGGACTGTTTTTGTGGACTTGATTTTGGATTTTTCTTTAAAAATGTCTGACACTGGAATGGTTGTGAGACGTTGTGTGAATGTAGGCTGTAAGGTGAGGTTGCCGAAAGCTTCGGTAGACCCTCACACTGTATGCAAGGGTTGCAGGGAGTATGAATGTTCTTTTACTAATACTTGCAAGGAATGTGAGAATTTGAGTGAGAATGAATGGAAGAATCTAACTAATTATTTGAAAAAGTTAGAGAGAGAAAGAGTGAGGAAGGCTTCTTATAGAAGTTTAAGTAGTTCGAGATCTAATGAACTAATTCCTAGCTTGGGATCTTCCCCAAGGGTAAGTATTGCTACTTCTCCTTCCATTGCAGCCCCTTCTCCTATTGCAGAACCTATAGATTCAGCGAAAGAACTTGCGGATCTAAAGCAGCCTTCAAGTTGATGGAAAACAAATGGCTGTGCAAGGTAAGGTTAGTGATTTTTTCAGTGGACAGTGATATGAGTTGGTCCCCAGTGTAGTGGAAGGGGGCATCTGGTCGGCTCCGCAACGCTCCTAGGTCTAGACCTCTTCCAAGCTCACATGCCAGAGGAGAAGGAATGTCGAAAACCGAAAGGAGGTTGTGGAGAATCCCCAACCGATCAGGTGTCCCTTCGGCGGTTTCTGTGACACCCCCAGACTGCCAAGGATCGCTATTGCAAAAGCGTCCTGCAGGAGTGTTTTTCTTCGTTAGGATCTTCATCTCCGAGACGTGATTGGAGGGATTCAGATCGCTCTCGACCACTCAAGAGGAGTTGGAAGGCTCCGACGATTGACTCGAGCCCCGGAAAAACTTCCCTGAGGAGTCTCCTTCGGGAGTTAAGAAGGCAAGAAGAGCCATTCTGTCAACCAGAGTTAGAAGGAGTCAGGAGGTGGAGGCTATGGACTCCTCCCCTCCTCCTTCCCCTCCTCCCGAAGAGGATAAAGAGGAGGTTACAAAGAGGTTCATGATGGCTATGCAAGAGCAGATTTCGTCTTTTGTAGGAGTCCTTTCAAAGGAGCCTCCTAGAAGGAAAGACTCTTCCCTTCCTATCAAAAGATCCTCCAGACGTATGGAGGTATCTGCCGCCAGGATCGATGCTCCTACTCGAGGTGAGGCTTCCTGTACGAACGTGGATGAACCGATCAAGCGTCTGACACCGGCCAGGAGTGAGGAGTCACCAGGAGGCATGGAGCCAAGAGCCAGGAGTGGGAGTCACCCAGAGGCAGGAGCCAGAGCCAGGAGTGTGGAGTCATCCAGACAAGAGGCAGGAGCCAGGAGGCAAGAGCCAGGAGGCAAGAGGCAGGAGTCAGGAGTCAGGAGTCAGGAGTCAAGAGGCAGGAGTCAGGAGTCAGGAGTCAGGAGTCAGGAGGCAGGAGCCAGGAGTCCGGAGTCAGGAGTCAGGAGGCAGGAGTCAGGAGGCAGGAGTCAGGAGGGGGGCCAGGAGGCAGGAGTCAGGAGAGGCAAGAGTCAAGAGCCAGGAGGGCAGGAGTCGGAGACTCATTCCTGGAATTTATGAATCTTCTCCAAATAGAAGCTCATCTCCTTCAGATCGTAGGAGGTCTTGGAAGGACTCTCCCTCCAAACGAGAGCTTTCTCTTCTCTGATCGAGGTTTGGACGATTTGTCTGATGACGAACCTCCTGCAAATGAGGGACTCTCGAATTATAAGGTCTTAGCCTCATTGTTACTACAAGAGTTTGGAGACTCTCTTAGTCCGGTGGCTCCTCCTCCTCGTTCTCTCTTTTCGAGCTCGGCTACGGCAAAAGAAAATCTTCGGCCTTTCTGAAAATGAAGCCTGCAATTCTATGAAGAAGGCCCTCCATTCTTTAGATTCTTGGATGGACAAGAAGAAAGAGTTGGGAAAGACTGTATTCTGCACGCCTCCTTCCAAACTCCATGAAAGGAAAGAGAGGTATTTGGTATGGGACAGGAGAGACTATGGGTCTTTCTCTTCCTGCCTCGGCAGATGCGGACTTTTCCAATTTAGTGGAGGCCTCTAGACGTCACTCTTTAGGATCGGTCAGATCGACGTGGAGCATTTCGGAGTTGAACCACTTTCTACAGGGACTTTTTGTCACTATAGAGGTGTTCAATTTTCTGGATTGGTCACTCGGAGTTCTGGCCAACAAATCTAAAGATCCGGAGTTTCTTAAAAACCCAGAGATTCTCCATAGCGTCCTGTCTTGCATGGACAAGGCGAGTTACAAGGACGGTCGGGAGAAGTGGCTTCCCTCCCTTTTTGGTGCTGGTCTTCTGAAAAAGAGATCAGTATATGGATCCCTATTATCAAAAGGGGTTTCTCCGAGCCAGAGGACTGCTTTATTGTTCGTCCCTCTGTCGGATCATCTATTTCCTTCTCAGTTAGTGAAGGATATATCTCGCTCGCTAACTGAGAAGGCGACACAAGACCTACTGGTACAACGTCCAAGAAAGGACGCCTTGTAGTGTCGACGATTAAGAAGGACTCTCGTCCATCCTCAGCAGCCCTTTCGTGGAGGTGCAGCGGCTCGTCCCCCTGCAGAAAGAAGAGCTCTGACAAGAGAGGAAGGTCTTCCTTCAGACCTTTCAAGAAAACTAAATGACTTGTTGCTCCTTCAAGCACCAGTGGGCGCCAGACTCCTGAACTTTGCAGGAGTATGGGCAAAAAGGAAGAGCCGACCCTTGGTCAGTCTCGGTCTTAAAGAAAGGTACGTAATCCCCTTCGAGGACAGTCCTCCCCTAACATCTACGCCTCGGGAACTGTCAGCGAGGTACAGAGACCCTGTAATGAGAAAGACTCTCCTTCAAATGGTGGAACAAATGTGGGAAAACAGGAGGCCATCGAACTTGTGCAGGATCCACACTTGTCCCCGGGATTTTACAATCGCCTTTTTCTAGTACCAAAGGCATCGGGGGGGGTGGAGACCAGTACTGGACGTAAGCGCTCTGAATCGCTTTGTTCAGAAAAAAGAAGTTCCGTATGGAAACGTCCGCTCAGTAAGTCGGCTCTTCGTCCAGGAGATTGGATGGTCTCTCTGGACTTGCAAGATGCGTATTTCCACGTTCCCATTCACCATTTGTCAAAGAAATATCTTCGGTTTGTAATAGGAGACAAGATTTTTCAATTCAGGGCTCTGTGCTTCGGTCTGTCTACAGCTCCGCAGGTATTCACCAACCTGATGGCGAATGTAGCAAGATGGCTTCACCTAGAGGGAATAAACATCTCCCTCTACTTAGACAACTGGCTGATCAGGGCCAAGTCGGAGATTCAGTGCTTGGAGGGACTTATCAGTAACAAGAAACATGATAAGAATCGCTGGGATTACTCGTGAACCTCGAGAAGTCGCAGCTGATCCCCAGCCAGAGCTTGGTCTATCTGGGGATTCAGATGGATTCTCGGGGTCGTGTATTTCCTTCGCGAGAAAGAATCACTCGAGGTTTGTCGAAAATCTCGAGCTTCTTAGAGAGAAAGAGCAGTTCAGCGAGGGATTATCTGAGCCTTTTAGGGACCCTGTCCTCACTAGAAAAGTTCTTTCTCTCTTGGGAGGCTTCACCTTCGCCCTCTTCAGTTTTTCCTGAAAGGGGTGTGGAGTTGGAAGACGGGACAACTCTCGGACATCTTCCCGCTTCCACAAGAGATAAAAGATCACTTGAAGTGGTGGATCCTTCCTCTTCAAAGAACGAAGGCGTATCGCTTGCCCTGCAGAAACCCAGACCAAGTGTTATATTCCGACGCTTCAGAGTCGGGATGGGGAGCGACGCTAGGAGCAAGGGAGTGTCAGGCACCTGGACAAAGGAACAGGTGTCCTGGCACATCAATTGCAAGGAACTAGTGGCCATACACCTAGCCTTAAAGTTCTTCGAAGAGATAGTCAGAGGCGGGGTGATACAGATAAACTCGGACAACACCACGGCTCGGCTTACATACGCAAGCAAGGAGGCACGCACTCTTTCTCCCTCTTTCAGTTAACAAAACACCTGTTAACCTGGACAGAAGAAAGAGGCATAACTCTGCTCACAAGATTTGTGCAAAGGGATAAAGAATGTGAGAGCGGACAGACTGAGCAGGAGGAATCAGGTCCTTCCCACAGAATGGACTCTACACGAAGAAGTGTGTCGAAGTCTTTGGTCCCTGTGGGGGAGACCTCACATAGACCTGTTTGCGACGTTCCTCTCCAAAAGAGTAGAGATCTTTTGCTCTCTAGTAGAAGATCCGAGAGCCTTCGCAATAGACGCGTTTCTCCTGGATTGGTCGGGTGTGGACGCCTACGCCTTTCCCCCGTTCAAGATCCTGGGGGAAGTGCTCAGGAAGTTCGTAGCTTCAAAAGACACGAAGTTGACTCTAATAGCCCCATTTTGGCCAGCCCAAGAATGGTTCACGGAGTACTGGAGTGGATAGTGGACTTCCCCAGATCTCTTCCAAACAGACCAGATCTACTCAGACAACCCCACTTCGAGAGGTTTCATCACAACCTCCCAGGTCTCGCTCTGACTGCCTTCGACTATCGAAAGACTTGTCAGAGCGAGGGGCTTTTCTTGCGAAGGCTGCGGGCTCTATCGCTCGAGCCCGCAGAGCCTCAACGAGAAGAGTATACCCAATCGAAGTGGGAAGTCTTTAGGAGGTGGTGTAAGAGTCAGAAGCTGTCCTCCTCCAGTACCTCTATAGTTAATATTGCCGATTTCCTCCTCTTTCTGAGAGAGGAATCACACCTATCTGTGTCAACAATAAAGGGATACAGAAGCATGCTGTCTTCAGTATTCAGAAATCGAGGGCTAGAAATTGCAGATAACAAAGATCTACACGATTTAATTAGATCCTTTGAAACTTCAAAAGCAGCAACTCCTAGAACACCTAGTTGGAATCTGGACGTGGTCCTGAAATTCCTTTCCTCGGATAAAATTCGAGCCTTTACATCTGGCTTCCTTCCGCGACGTCACTAGGAAATGCTTATTATTCCTGTTGTCTCTCGCTACAGCCAAGAGGACGAGCGAATTGCACGCTCTGGTTCCACAGTGGGGTTCAAAGGAGATGCTGCTATCTGCCTCGTTCCAGACAATGTTTCTGGCGAAAAAGAACGAAAACCCGTCAAAACCTTGGCCCAGAAGCTTTGAAGTAAAAGGTCTATCTAACCTCGTAGGCAGAGAGACAGAGAGGTCTCTCTGTCCAGTGAGAGCTCTTAAATTTTATTTAGAGAGGAAGAGACAGATGGGAGCTTGTCAACAAGGTCTTTGGTGTGCTGTGAAGAACCCCAAAAGACTCATGTCCAAAAACGCCTTGGCCTTCTTTGTGAGAAGCGTAATTACGGACACACACAAGAACTGCTCGGAGGAATCCTTCGGTCTTCTAAAGGTTAAGACCCATGAGGTGAGAGCAGTAGCAACGTCCTTGGCGTTCCAAAAGAATATGTCTTAAAATATCATTGAGACTACTTATTGGAGGTGCAATTCAGTGTTTGCATCTCATTACCTGAAGGATGTGAGAGTGACTTATGAGAAGTGCTTCTCTCTAGGTCCATTTGTATCAGCAGATACAGTGCTGGGTCTTGGAGCAAAGACTGATCCTTAAAATATTTTGATTTTATCGTACATAAACCCTCTTGTCAGATATGTGCTTGGTTTTCTATTAGCAAGCTCACGGATGTCGCACGGGCGCATAGTGTCATTGCTGGTAGGGGATCAAGGGTATGTATGGCTAGTGGGGGAGTACAAAAATTTTTTTTTGTATATTTTGTATAAATGAACGTGTAATTATGTTTCGAGTTTTTGGTTGTTTGTAAGGAGTTCGGGGATAACTCCTTGCAATCTTAGAACTAACATGGATGTTAGGATCAGGTGATCGGGATCGGTGTTGTGCTCCTTGAACAAGGTGTATTGTCATGTTAGTGGAATAGCACCCAATGACAAAGGCCTTTAGGCTCTGCCAAGTAAGTGGATAAGACCCCATTGGCAGACCCACAAGAACTCTTAGCCATAGATCAATATCTCGCTGAGGCTCTTGAGGCTAAGCAGACTCCAAGGCAGTAGCCGCGAAGTCTTCAGCCTAATAAGGTAGGAACCAAGGTTTATTAATACCTACAACATATGTTGTTTACCTGTCTATTTCAGTAGTTAGCTGTCTCTTGCCCACCACCAATGGGTGCTAATCAGCTAAGTATATATCTGGCAGGGAAGTTGAATGTATAAAAATGATATTGTCATGTTACAATAAAGTTTTATACATACTTACCTGACAGATAATACGATTAATGGCCCACCCAGCCTCCCCGCAGGAACAGGTTGGAAGAGAAGAATTCTGATTAGAAAACGGGAATGGTTCCTAGTCCTGCCACCCAGGGCAGGGCGGTAGATCACCTGACCTATCGGTAGCGTGTGCCGCGAAATTTGAAATTCTGTCGGAGACGACGGAGTCTATAGCTAAGTATATATCTGTCAGGTAAGTATGTATAAAACTTTATTGTAACATGACAATATCATTTCCTTACTTGCAATTATTTTCATATCAAGTTCATTTATTATACTTATTTATTCTGGTAGAATTTTCCATGGGGGGATACTGGTAGAATTTTCCATGGGGGAAGGTTAAAGAATCATCAGCTTTTTTGCCAGGGATTATACACTTTCAAGCGATATTGAAGAATTTTCTGTAAAAGATAATTGATCCTGTTCCATTTAAGTATGAGACCTTTTTCTTGATGTTTATCCACTAATTTCCATTCCTCACATGATATCTATCTAGCTTTTCCCTATCCTTCCCTTTTTGTTTTCTGGGAGATTCCAACATTTTTGCTACTGTCCCTATCCTTCTTTTTGGAAGATGGTAGTCATAGGAAGTGGGCAGTCTACTGTGATTGGTGTTGACAGAGTTTCTCCACCTAGAGCTTCTGTTCAGCAGATAGCAGATTTTCTGGTCTTCCTTAGGGTTGAGAAAGATCTTTCTGTTTCAGCTATCAGAGGCTACAGAGCAGCCTTGGGCTTGGTTTTGTGCCTGAAAGGCGTGGACATCTCTTCATACTGGGAAATCTTGTTTTTCAGGAGTTTCAAACAGTCCTATTCTCCAAGAGAACTCAAGCTTCTTGCTTGGGATCTTTCTCTAGTCCTAAGAAGTCTCACGAGCTCCATTCGAGCCCTTCCATCAGTCATCAGACAGGGATCTGACTCTAAAGACAGTTTTCCTGTAGGCCTTGGCTTCTTCAAAAAGAGTTTGGGAACTTCATAGCCTAAGTTATGATGTTAAACACACCAGGGGTTGGAGGTCTGTGGCCTTCGAATTTCTCCCAGAATTTATGTCTAAGACCCAGAATCCCTTGTTGCATGATGATAGATTTGCCTCGTTTTCCATTCCCTCACTGAATGACTTATTGGACAACGATCCACAAGGGCTCTTGCTTTGCCCCATCAGAGCATTGCGATGCTATCTAAAGAGGACTTGTCACCTAAAACCTAGAAGCCGTAGACGTTTTGGTAGCACAGGCCGGTCCAGAAGGGAAGTGTTCCAAGACCACTATTTCATTCGGGTTACGTGAGATGATTAAACAGGCTTACTCCTCACATGCTAGTTCTGTCACTGAGTGTGCAGGCTAGAGCACATAACATCAGAGGTATAAGTTCCTCTCTGGCATTACGAAAAACTTTTCTATTCTTAGAATTTTGAGCACTGGTTCGTTGGTACGTCAGTTCACGTTCACTTCTTTTACTAAAGAAACGTTGCCCACAGGTCTTTGGACACTTTTTCCTTGGGCCTGGTGGTGGCTGTCCAAATAGTTGTGTAATTCACCCAGTGCCCTTGGCAGAACAGTGTATCTTACCTAAGATGATTGTGTGGAGAGAGAATGAGTGAGTTGGCTGGCCTCTTTCTTTCTCTTTTTTTCCTTTCTTCTTCCTACAGGGAGGTCGAAGAATAGACACATCATATGCTGGAACTGGTCTGATACAGATGAGTAGGATGATCATATATCATTGTGTTTTCAACCCAGACAGCTGAGTTTTTAGATATCTGATTGTGTATTCTCTCATGGGCTTGGACCCCCTTCTTTAAAACTGGTTCTTCTAGGAAGGGTGGTCAGGTGGGTTAAACTTCCAGCTGGTTTATGATACTTGTTCCTCCCCCCAAGTATAAGTATCCTATTGTTAGACCAAAGGTTTGTTCTGCATAGGAACAAATGACAAATTTTTAATCAATATGTATTTTTCATAGCTAAAAATCTCGTGTCTTAATGTTTACTGCCCACCTCTAGCTTCCCCTCTCTCTTTTCCTTGGTTGGGGGAAAGACTGATGTGGCATGGGGTTCTGTGCCTGGTCGGTGACCAGCTTTTACCTTGTGTACACATGAGTTGCCAGATGCCACAGTGTGTTTGCTTTACAATCTTGATTGTTTTTAATGGGTTTCCAGCTGGTGCAAGAATATTATCCTGTTGTTGAGACCGAAGATTTTTTAGCTATGAAATTGATTAAAAATTTGCAATATTTATGAGTTGCATAAAAACAGGAATAGAGCACTGTTCATATTGTCTGTTTTCATTTGATAAACTGTTATCTACAGGATAACTATATGGCACAAGCTACCTACTACATGGCATACACATTTACATCCAGGCTATTTCATCATCACCTCTCTTCTAAGTCTTTTCAAATAAGTCAGTTATATAAATGTTTTATAGTTTCTTTGCTTCCATGGTCAGTTTCAATTTTCTTCAGATGACTCAACAATTTGCCATTGTTTAGCCGTTATGTTATTAATTACTTCTAATGTTATTCTTTCAACATTTTCTGAAAGCTGATTGCCATTAGAATTCCTCATTTAATATTAGTATTTACTTTTACTACATACAGTAAGCCCGGTCAGTAATATCTCATGCTAACATAACTTGACCTGACTGGATTGCATATAAGTAATGTTTATCAAATTAGAGTAAAGTAAATTCTGGATTATGTACAACATTTTATCAGTTTATAGTAAAGTAAATTCCTTAATTCCATACTTCAAGAGAGGGTCCATCAAATCTGCTCCTATACCAAATTCTCATGGACTGAAGGGTAAAATGGGAATTAAATGGACATCAGTTCATGAGCTCTAAGATTCAAGAAAAGTGTATAAGTTCTCTTAACAAGAAGAGGCATACATACAATCAGAAGTTGAGATATGTATAATGCTGTGTAATGGTTTATAAAACCATAAAAGCACAGAAAAAAAGGTCATAAACTGAAATGTTACTGACTTAGACCTACACTGGTAAAGCAGTAATAGAGCAGAAAGTTGTAGTTTCATTACCAGGTGAAATATTGGCTGTTCTTTTTTATTTAACTTACCAAGTAATTACATAGCTATACTTTCTAGTTTTAATTTTGAAATTCTCGGTAGTGATTTTATTGCTTTGGTGTAGGTAACTAGCCTTACCCAGTTTTGGGGAAGAATAGGTACAACACAGCTGAAGAGTTCAGTTGGCTCAGTTGGTTTATGCTGGTCAACCACTGATCCTCCATGTTTGAGCAGCGTTTTGTTTCTATCTCTTCACTGGATGGTTGTGGTTATTGCCGTCTTTGGTGAATTATTCATTCCTTTTGGTAGCTTTTGCACTAAGTACAATTAGCTTAGCTTTGACAGACTTTCCTGATTGTGACTTTTTTTATGTCCGACTAGTTTGACTAATATCCGGTGTCGCAGGAAAAGCTACAATACCGACTGACATCAGTCAAATATGACTCGCATACTATTTACTGTAATTTCAGAAGGTAAATTTGTTCTTGTGATCTAAATTTTGAAGAGAGTGGGGATTGGGATCAGGGAAAATGGAAGACTTTGAATGCACATCTTGACAAACTTCAAAGAAATAGGCAGAGAAAGGTGGCCACTAGAGCCAAAGCTAGGGGTTCTGCTTGCCAGGTTTCTTCTGATTTACCTCTTCTGTCTATGCCTGTGACTGGTTTTTCCCCCTTACAATCAACTCCTTTACCTGGCTCCCATTCTTCCGAATCCAATGCCATCACCAGCCTCAAAGCCAGGATAGACTAGAAATTTGGTCTTTTGGTCAGTACTGTAGCCCAAATTGAGGATCAATCAAGATCCTTATGGACAAGATGAGTGCAAGTGATGTCAGTGTAAGTGTAGTGTCAGTGGAGGAGGTGACTACTTGTCCCACCGTCGCTCCCAAAAAAAGGTTCCTGTCAAACTCCCCTAAACCTGGGAGGGGGCAAACTGGATGTTCAAGGGAGGTTAGTGGTGTTTGCCCACAGATAATTGCTCCCTCAACCGAGCCTGTTGTACGTAAATCCCAGGACTCTGTGAACAGCCGCTGGAAAGGTGTCTAGATGGAAGTGCATGCATTGTTGTCTACTGATTCAGACTCCAGTGCAGACAAAGGGTGTACTTGACACTTTTCTAGCCCCATTGAAAAGGCATGCATCCACTGCTAAGCATGTTTCTCTGCTTCCTCATAAGTGGCCCGAGAACAGGAGCAAAGTCCCAACCCTACCTGTAGCCTTTGGGACAGTCACAGTCATTTGTCTCCTGAGCTTCCAGTGATAGAGAGCCAGTATTTGGCTCGTAAGCAGTCTTCCACCTTTAAGAAGTGTTCTGAGCACCCAGTGCCTAAGTGTCCAGTGTTTGAGCACCCAGCGTCTGAACGTCCAATGTTCAAATGTTCTCTTGTGTCCAAGGGTTCACCTGTGCCCATGCGTCCACCTGTCTGCCAGCGTCGGTCAAGATTGACACCACAAGCAACTCAGGATCCACTGGACTTAGCTCCTTCAGTTTCTTCCGATGATGAAGACATTGAGCAGGAACAACTGCCAGCTCATGCAGCTCTCTTGGAAATACTTCCTTTTTGTTATCCAACTCTCTTCAGTCCAGTGGCCCTGACTTCTCCTGGTTCAGCATTTATGATGAGAAAGCTTGCAGAGTCCTCCAGGCTGCCCATGATAGTCTTCCTCCTCATCAAGGAAAGCCTTATCTGGGATTGATGGTTGGTTAACAGAGAAGAAGGATCTTGGCAAGACTGTTTTTTGCTCCCTCCCTCTCACCTGTTGTGAAGGAGGTATCTTTTGTATGCATCTCTCACAAAATTTATGCCCCCCCCCCCAAAAAAAAAAATGATCCACTTCATAAAATTAAGTCATCTGGCCCCCGGGTGTCTTTCTCCCTGACCTAAAAGTTCCGCATCAAAAACTGCTTAGAACAGATTGTATTTATTTTCTTTGGAAAAATGCTAGAAAAGTTAACCCAATATATTTTGAACCAGTTGGACATGAATGGAAATGAAAAATGACTACTTACCTTGTTGTGACTTTGTATGAAGGAGAACGGGTGCCGAGAGATTTTATTGTCACAAACTCTTATCACACTTTAATATGATGACTGTGACTTGGATTAATGTAGTTATTCTTCTGATGAAGGAACTGAGATAGGGGATGTACAAGTTCCTGAAATTTTTCTATTTTTTTTATTATTTGTAACATGAGTGCTCATATTTACAATACTTTAGTAAATGAAAATCTGGCGAATAGCCCTATTTTCTAATCTATTAATTCCAATGTATACCAAAGGAGAGCTCTTTTTCTTCAGATGAGTTATAAAGCAATGAATATTGAAAGTCTTCTAGAAAGAATTTTTTTACTCTTACCATGTACAACTAAGAAATAACAAAAAAAGATGTGTTAAATACATGAAAGTACTTGGCACTCTGTCTTTTCATTTTTAACTTTCCAGTAGATTCAGCTTATAATATCATGTACAATTGAATTTAAATATTTGCATATTTTATAACATATATTTAACTATATGTGTATGACATTTGATAAGACTGTATTTTAGTACAGATAGTGTTCAAGTTACAATAATTCGTCTTACAATTGTCTGATTTTACTATGGGTTTAGCAATTATGTACTAATACTGATACGACAATACGACAACAGGTGCAGCCAGCAGTGTACAATCAGGGAGCAAGAGGGACCAAATTACAATAGCCTAGCTTAATCCTATCTTCTACTTAACTCTTGAACGCCGAAGGGGTATATTAAAAATCGTCTTCCGTGTGCCGAGGTGGTCTCGGAGTGAGCGCGGAAGTGGAAAAAATATTTTTTTCAAAAATTCACAGCGCGCTTAGTTTTCAAGATTAAGAGTTAATTTTTGGCTCCTTTTTTGTCATTGCCTGAAGTTTAGTATGCAACCATCAGAAATGAAAAAAATTATCATTATCATTTTAAATAATGTGATATATGATAGCGCGAAAACAAAATTTCATATATAATTGTATTCAAATCTCGCTATGCACAAAACGGTTAAAGGTGACGAGTTAATTTTTTTTCGTTGCAATGTACACTAAATTTCAATCATCTTGGTATATAACACATTGTAAAACGATAAAAGCAACACAGAGAAAATATTATCACAAAATAATGCATGAATTCGTAATGCGCGGACGTAAACAAATATTTTTTTCAAAAATTCACCATAAATCTAAATATTGTCCTAGAGACTTCCAATTTCTTTCAAAATGAAGACAAATGATTGAATATTACTATACTGTAAGAGTATTAGCTTACAATTGCAGTTTTCGACCATATCTGACGAGTTAAAGTTGACTGAATGTCGAATTTCTTTATATATTTTTTTTATATGCAATTATTTCGGAAATTAGAAAAGCTATAACCTTCAAATATTTGTCGTTTTATTCTACATGAAATTGCTCACATTTTCATATATAAAACTCTATGAAATGCCTAATATGAAATGGAGCAAATATTCTGAGAAAGCGACATACGCATTTCGAAGATTTGTGGCAGAGAATCCGCGCTTGGAGGGAAGGAAAAGTTTTTTTTTTAAATTCACCATAAATCTAAAATATTGTGCTAGAGACTTCCAATTTGTTTTCAAGATGAAGATAAATGACCGAATATTACTAGACTGTAAGAGTTTTAGCTTACAATTGCGTTTTTTACCATTTTTGGTAGAGTCAAAGTTGACCGAACGTGGTTTTTTTCTATTTATCGTGATTTATATGCAAATATTTCGAAAATGAGAAATGCTACAACCTTCAATTATTTTTTGTTGTATTCTACATGAAATTGCACACATTTTCATATATAAAACTTTATGTAACGGCTAATTTGAAATAGTGTAAACATTACCACAACCGCACGTAGGATTTTTTCGGAAGAGTTACCGCGCGGACGTTAAGAAAATGTTATTTTTTTCATAAATTCACCATAAATCGAAATATTATGCTAGAGACTTCCAATTTGTTGCAAAAATGAAGGTTAAATGATTGAATATAAGAGTTTTAGCTTACAATTGCGTTTTTCGACCATTTCGGTAGAGTCAAATTTGACCTAAGGTTGAAAATTTGTCTCTTATCATTTTTTATATGAAAATATTTCAAAACTGGTAAAAGCTACAACCATGGGCTATTTTTAGTTGTATTGTGCATGAAATTGCGCACATTTCCATATATAAAACTTTATGTAACGGCTAATTTTAAAATGGTGCAAACATTACCACAATCGCATGTATGATTTTTTTTCAGAAGTGTTACCGCGCGGACGTAAGGAGGAAAAACGTTTTCATAAATTCACCATCGAAATATTGTGCTAGAGACTTCCAATTTGTTGCAAAATGAAGGTAAATGATTGAATATTGCTAAAATATAAGAGTTTTAGCTTACAATTGCGTTTTTTGACCATTTCTGTAGAGTCAAAGTTGACCGAAGGTTGAAATTTTGGCACTTATCGTTATTTATATGAAAATATCTCAAAACTGATAAAAGCTACAATCATGAGTATTTTTTGTTGTATTCTACATAAAAATTTGCACATTTTCATATATAATACTCCATGTAACGGCTAATTTAAAATGGTACAAAAATTATGTCAAATAATTTCTGAGATGTGTCACCGATACTTTTTAGTGCATCAAGATAGAAATTCGCGCTTGCGCGCCCGCGTAACGATTGTAAACAAAACAACACCTTGATCTGTGAACTCCCAGCATCCCCCAAGGTGCATGATTCAAGAGTTTTCGGCTGTTAGGCCTATAAGTATTTTTCCGCGAATTTAAAAAAAATAAATTTTGTATGTCGACGTAAAATACGTCCAGTCGGCACCCGAGAGACAAAAAATGTTGACGTAAAATACGTCCACTCGGCGTTTAAATTTGTTTCAAAATGAAGATAAATGACTGAATATTACTAGGCCGTAAGAGTTTTAGCTTACAATTGCGTTTTTCAACTATTTCGGTGGAGTCAAATTTGACCGAACGTGGTTTTTTTTCTATTTATCGTGATTTATATGCAAATATTTCAAAAAAAGAGAAAAGCTACAACCTTCAATCATTTTTAGTTGTATTCTACATGAAATTGCGCACATTTTCATATATAAAACTTTATGTAACAGCTAATTTTAAATGGTGCAAACATTTCGACAATCGCACAAAAAAAATTCCGATTTTTTTGGAAGAGTTACCGCGCGGACGTAAGGAAAATGGTTTTTTTTTTTTTTTCATAAATTCACCATAAATTGAAATATTGTGCTAGAGACTTCCAAGTCATTTCAAAATGAAGGAAAATGATTGAATATTACTAGAATATAAGAGTTTTAGCTTACAATTGCGTTTTCGACCATTTCGGTAGAGTCAAAGTTGGACCGAAAGTTGAAATTTTTGCACTTAACGTTATTTATATGAAAATATTTCAAAACTGATAAAAGCTACAACCATGGGTGGTTTTAGTGTATTGTGCATGAAATTGCGCCCATTGTTTCCATATAAAAACATTATGTAACGGCAAATTTTTAAAATGGTTGCAAACATTAGGGGACAATCGCACGAAAAAATTTATCGGAAGAGTTACCGCGCGAACGTAAGGAAAAAGTTTTTTCATAAATTCACCATAAATCAAAATATTGTGCTAGAGATGTCCAATTTGTTGCAAACTGAAGGAAAATGATTGAATATTACTATAATATAAGACAGTTTTTTCTGTCTTACAATTGGCGTTTGCTTGACCATTTCGGTAGAGTCAAAGTTGACCGAAAGGTTGAAATTTTTGCACTTATCGTTATTTACATGAAAATATTTCAAAAACTGATAAAAGCTACAATCATGAGTATTTTTTTGTTGTATTTTACATGAAATTCCGCACATTTTCATATATAATACTTCATGTAAAGGATAATGTAAATGGTGCAAAAAAAAATTATGTCAAAGTGACGAAATAATTTTTGAGATGTGTCACTGATACTTTTTAGTGCGATAAGAAAGAAATTCGTGCTTGCGCGCCTGCGTACCGATTGTAAACAAAACAACAGCTTGATCCGTGAACTCCCAGCATCCCCCAAGGCGCGTGATTCAAAAGTTTTCGGCTGGTAGGCCTATAAGTATTTTTCCGCGAATTTTTAAAAAAACTTTTTTGAGTCTACGTATGATACGTCCATTCGGCATACGGGAGACATTTTGACTCGACGTTTAATACGTCCATTTGGCGTAAGAGGGTTAATAAAATCTCAACCCACGACTGCCAATCTTTAAGCGTTGCAGTTTTGAATGCCCCAAGTAAGACCTTTCAAAAAATACCTATTAGAAATGTGATAATCTCCAGCAAATAAATGGCCTGTGGCTCTTGAGCCATAATAGCATTTTTTTTTTTAGATTGAAGTGATTGACTATTGCAATAATAAAATTTTTTAGGAATCCTGCAGAAAGAAATTTTTAAGATTGAATGCCTTTCTGCTATTCAAGGAGGTAAGGTCAGCAGAACTTGTTATGAAGAAGCGTATAGTGGAAGAATACTTTTTACCAACACTTCTAAGTCTGACCTATACTAAATTATATAACTAGAGTGACCAGGAAGTTTGTTAGCTAAGTGAGAAGAGGACAAAAGGAATCAGTGAAAACTAAATGATAAAATTGGCCACCTCTGATAGGATATGGCTGAGGGCCTTTAGTGCTTTAGACAGGGTGCGGTTCAAAGCACACTTTAGGCAGCATCCCCTTATTGTTATGCAGAAGGACCAAAGAAGTACATGGTTTTTCATAAAAGATAAGATCAGGGTAAATGGTTTTAACATGGGGAAAAGTTTCTCAGATTTACAATATTATGAGTAAACAGTTTAAAGGCTTAAAGTGACTGATGCATCTGATTCTTAGTCATTTAATAATTGAGTGTGTGTAGTAAACGTATAGATTAGGTGGAGATGAATTTTGAATAAACTGTGGTGCATTTGCCCCTATTGTTTTGTATTAAAAGAAAGATTTTATATGAATTTGCATATGGTACAGTAAAATTGGTTTCCATTATTTCCAATATTTACTCTTCTCACTTGCTCTTGTTATTAATATTATTATTATTATTATGGTTTTTTTCAGGAAATCCTTATTGGGACACACTCTGTTGCACTTATTCAAGTTTGGTTTCATATATTCCTGCCTTGGAATTTTCTGACCGTTTAGTCAGAGATCCACAGCAGGCATCTGACTGGCTCATGAAACTAGCAACATCTACTAACCAGATATCTGTTTTCCACTATACTATTGTGACATCTGTTGTTTCTTGTATCAAGGATCTACTACTCAGTCAGTTCAAGAAGCAACCAGAGTAAGTTAAAATGTTGATGTATAGAACTTAAAATTATTATAAAATTATTACCAAGCATGAAACTATTTTAGACATCCTTTTTTGGTTCATCATAATCCCCTTAATCATATTATGCTGTATTTGTATCGAGTGCCCAGGTTCACCAGTTCTGTGTGCTAGACAGGAGGTAGTCTCATGATGCATGAACTATCTGGATCTGTAGGCATTCAAAGGGATGTAATTTAAAATGCTCAAATTCATATTTTTTGCAATAAATGTCAGTAACAATTTTTTACATAAATTAATTTGACTTTTATTTTTAAAAAACAAAGGAGAGGCAGTCCGACTTAATTTAATACCAAAGTACATTACATTTAATCAGATAAACTCTTCTAGATTAACTTATAACTGCATATCTTGAAAGTTCAAACACCAAATGTATACCTTAAATAACATCCTACTTCAAATATACCTTAAATTATTATCCTATTACTGTATTAACCTTTGAGATTATATTATTAATATATAATTGTCATCTTAAACATTTTACCATTAAAAATATATATGTACGATAGAGTGAAAATTAAAGTGGCATCATCATATATCTGACCATCAAGAGTAAAATTATGAATTATTTCTGAGATATAGAGAATAATAATGAAGAGAGAGAGAGATTTTCTTATTGTTTAATCTCATTATACTTAATGTTATTTGAAAATTAGTGCTGTAAATTGTTATTTTATCATAAAATGTAGTAGTACTCTTAAAGATATATACATACACTTCTAACACTTCCAGCCAAAAAAAAAGGGAGAGAGTTACCAGTATGACATACATATCTTGTAGGGCAAGAGAGTTATCCTTATTTAACACAGTGAAATGGAAAGATATTGTATTTCTTTAAAATGCTATCATATAGGAATTTTGTAATGACAGTTATATTATTGTTATTATTATTTGAAAATATTAACCCTTAAACGCCTTTTGAACGTATTTTACGTCGAGATAAATTGTCTGTCGGTTGCCAATTGGACTTACGTCAACATAGAAAAGTTTTTTTAAAAATTCGTGGAAAAATACTTAAAGGCCTACCAGCCGAAAACTTTTGATTCACACTCCTTGGGGGATGCTGGGAGTTCACGGATCAAGTTGTTGTTTTGGTTACAATCGTACAAATTTTTGCACCATTTTAAATTAGCCGTTACATGGAGTATCATATATGAAAACGTGTGCAATTTCATGTAGAATACATTAAAAAATACTCATGATTGTAGCTATTATCAGTTTTGAATTATTTTCATATAAATAACAATAAGTGCCAAAATTTCAACCTTCGGTCAACTTTGACTCTACCGAAATGGTCGACAAACGCAATTGTAAGCTAAAACTCTATATTTTAGTAATATTTAATCATTTACCTTCATTTCACAACAAATTGGAAGTCTCTAGCACAATATTTCGATTTATGGTGAATTTATGAAAAAAACTTTTTCCTTATGTCCGCTCGGTAACTCTTCCGAAAAAATCATACTTGCAATTGTCATAATGTTTGCACCATTTTAAATTAGCCGTTACATAAAGTTTTATATATGGAAATGTGCACAATTTCATGCACAATACAACTTAAAACAACCCATGTTTGTAGCTTTTATCAGTTTTTGAAAATATTTTCATCATATAAAATAATGATAAGTGCCAAAATTTAACCTTTGGTCAACTTGACTCTACCGAAATGGTCAAAAAACGCAATTGTAAGCTAAAATTCTATCTAGTAAGTATCAATCATTCACCTTCATTTGGTTGGCAACAAATTGGAAGTCTCTAGCACAATATTTTGATTTATGGTGAATTTAAAAAAAAAAAAAAACATTTTCCTTACGTCCGCGCGGTAACTTTTCCGAAAAAATCATACGTGCGATTGTCGTAATGTTTGCTCGACCATTTTTAAATTCGCCGTTACATAAAGTTTTATATATGAAATTGTGGCAATTTCATAGTAGAATACAACCAAAAATGATTGAAATGGTTGGAGCTTTTGACATACCAGTTTTTGAAATATTTGCATATAAATCACGATTTAAAAAAAAAAAAAAAAAACATTTTCCTTACGTCCGCGCGGGTAAGGTCTTTTCCGAAAAAATCATACGTGTGATTGTCGTAATGTTTGCACCATTTTAAATTAGCCGTTACATAAAGTTTTATATATGAAAATGTGCGCAATTTCATGTAGAATACAACCAAAAATGATTGAAGGTTGGAGCTTTTCTCCTTTTTGAAATATTTGCATATAAATCACGATAAATAGAAAAAAAAACCCGACGTTCAAAAAACTCAATCTTTGACCACTCTACCGTGAATGGTTGAAACAACGCAATTGTAAGATAAAACTCTTACGGCCTTGTAATATTCAGTCATTTATCTTCATTTTGAAACAAATTTGAAGTCTTTCGCACAATATTTAGATTTATGGTGAATTAAAAAAAAAAATGTTTTCCTTCCCTCCGCGCGCGGATTCTCCACTGTAAATCTCCGAAATGCGTACGTTGCATTCTCAGAATATTTGCTTCCGTTTCGGGCGGGGGTTCATATTAGGCGTTTCATAGAGTTTTATATATGAAAATGTGCACAATTTCATGTAAAATACAACAAAAAATAATGGAAGGTTGAAGATTTTTTCCTTTTTGAAATATTTGCATATAAAAAATATATTAAAAAATTCTACATTCGGTCAACTTTAACTCTTCTGAAATGGTTGAAAACTGCAATTGTAAGCTTAAACTCTTACAGTTTAGTAATATTCAATCATTTATCTTTATTTTGAAACAAATTGGAAGTCTCTAGGACAATATTTAGATTTATGGTGAATTTTAAAAAAAACCATTTTTTTACGTCTGCACGTTACGAATTCATGCATCATTTTGAGATAATATTTTCTCTGTGTTACTTTGATCATTTTACAATGTCTTATAAACCAAAATGATTGCAATTTAGTGTACAATACAATGAAAAAAACCTCTTC
>NC_087208.1:19824460-19864460 GCF_015104395.2 Macrobrachium nipponense
CAGCAGGCAGCTGCTTGCAGAATGAACATGAAAAATCATCGTATTTGATAACGTGAAGAGCAGTTTCAAAAGCTGCCTTAGTATCATATTTCTGCCCAGAATTAAAAATACCCTATACATAATACATTTGCATACACATTTTAAACATTAAAGCATTAACATTTATAAAATCAACACATCAATTGCTAAATCTGCACTTTTTTTAACTTGACATTTTCAGAAGAGCGGCAGGTGGCGGCTTACAACAATGAACATGAAAAAACATCATATTTGATAACGTGAAGGGCAGTTTCAAAAGCTGCCTTTGTATCATATTTATGAGCAGAAATAAAAATACGTATATATGATATATTTTCATACACATTTTAAACATAAAAGCATGAACATTTATAAATCGACACATCCATAGATAAATTTGCACTCACTTAACTCGATATTTTTGGCATAGAACAGCGAATATATTTTACCCTAATACCTATGTAATAACTCTCAATACAATTTTTTAATATCATTTGCATAACCTTTATGGGCTGAACAGTATTTCTACAAATGTATGTACTCGTTAGGCATAACGGCGCTGGCGGCACTGTTGACCTAAAATTGTGCCATAAAAATACCTTAAAATGCCTTATCTTTTAATGAATATTTTCGAGGACAACTGTAAAACCGATTCGCCGTTAACCGCGGGCCGCCTGTACTTGGAAGTAGAGCTGGCAGGGTGGGGAACAGGCAAAGTCTTCCGTTATTCATCTACAATTCGGGGTGAACAAAGAATAATTGCACACCTACGAATTACAAGATGTATTTAGAAGACAAACTCAGATGTCTGAAGAAATCATTCTGTGTGGCAGGTGCGATGACGTGGAAGACTAGTCTACAGACTTCTTTTGTTACCGTGAGGTACACAGAAACATGATTACGAGTCTAGTGAGATATCTCTGTCTGAAAATTCTCGAAACGGCAAAGGTGACGCAGGAGAGATGGTCATACACGTATGCGAGACTGTGATTGCCAGGCAGAGATTCGATTCGGTAGTCAATCATTGCAGAGGAGGAGAGACAAAACCCGAACTAACTATCTCAGAGAGCCAGCTGTACTGGCTGCAGCAGCAAGGCTGGCAGGCAGCCCAGTACACGGC
Source organism: Macrobrachium nipponense (assembly GCF_015104395.2). Classification (NCBI taxonomy): domain Eukaryota; kingdom Metazoa; phylum Arthropoda; class Malacostraca; order Decapoda; family Palaemonidae; genus Macrobrachium; species Macrobrachium nipponense. The sequence continues at coordinate 19,825,599 of NC_087208.1, forward strand.
TAGCTCTCGCTCACGTCATCCTGAGTTGCCAGGTAATCCATTCCATGAAGGAATGCGTTCAGCTAGAACCATCGCGCACAAGAAAATATGCTCGAGCATTTGCATTTTAACCGAAATGGGAGGGAAGAAACTCATCCTATTCGGTGAATGCAAACGCTGTGGTGGTGTTGTAAACGATAGCACTAGTATCTCAAAATCGAAACCAGTAACTCTTGGGAGGATTGCAAGGCAGTCCTGAGTTGTAGTTCAATTAGGAGAAGATACTATTCGTCTCGGTCACACACCCATAGAGTCAACTACAGTTATGTGCCTACACCTCGGACAATTCAACTGATAACAGAAGCATGTCATGTTGTGAGAGAAATATACATAGTATATTTATAGGTTCCTGTACATAGACCTCCAGCCTAAATTCTCTTCCATTCGATGAACAAGAATAAGGACTGGAAGCCGACCTCCTTCATCCTCTAATGAAGAGACCAAAGGTGAAGTTTTCCCGAAGGATATCGAAGACGACTAGTTCAAGCCGAACTGGATGTTCCCAAAACAATAGCACTGGAGAGGCATTCAAACTCTCGGTGCTATCCATCCTGAACGGATTGATGTATGTTCGGTAAAATCCAAGGACTGAACCAAAAACAGTCTCTTGGGTTAGAATTTTGAGGAGTAAACTCCAACGAATTATTCTTATTTCCTTGTTTCATTCTGGTATAACCAAGAAGTGAAGGGAAAAAAAGAGAGGAGGATTGACTATTATTGCCCGTTCTTCTCTATCCCGGGGGTGACCGCCTACTGAGGTAACGGACCATCAGGTCCTTCCAGGCTGAGCCCCTCCCGAGATGTTCTTCCTTCAGCAGCAGTACGTACTTCCTTCGAACGCTAGAAATTCCAGGAATTAATGGCTTAGCGAGACTCCTGAGTTCGTAATAACAATTACGTACTGGGAATGTCTGTCTCGACAGTGTTTGGAAATTACAGGAAAACCAAAACACTCCTGAGACGCCAGAAATTCCAAGGAATTCGAGCATTCGGCGAGAGATTCCTGATGATCATAGTAACAATTATCAGGAATTCTTGTCTCACCCACTCTGGACCGTGGTCTCACCCAAGTGTTTGCAGATAATAGAAGACAAAAACACTCTGAGAGTGCTAGAAATTCCGAAGAATTTTAAGCTTTTGGCAACCCCCCCCCCTGTCCCCCCCCCCCCCCCCTTTCCCATTTCATCATAGAAGAGCCATCATTGGGTGGGTGGGTTCCGTCCCAACCAATTCCTGTAGAAATCGAGGAGGAATGGGCAAGATCCTTCCTCAACGACAGGGACTTATGTCCGGTAGGACCCAAAGGTCCCTCCAGGAACGCAGTCCCCGACGCGGAATCCTATGGAGAACGCACTGCAGGATCCCTCCCATTCCCGTCGCAGCCATAGGAAGAGAGGGAATGGGGGAGGAAGATTGGATGCTCTCGCTCGCCTTCCCAGTGGAACTAGCAGTCAGAGAAGCGAGTTACGGGCAGCCATCAACCTGCGGTGATGGCCGCTCCGAGTCTAGGAAAACGTTACCATCTGGAGAAAATGTTTTCCCAAGGAGGGTTACGAAACTTGTACTGTAGGTGAAACGTCTACTGCCACCGTGACCGTCGTCTGGGTGGGGCTGAGCGTGCACCTGACAGGAGAGAGCCGATACCGTCCTCCGACGTGTCCCAGCCCTCGTCAAGGATGAAACCTCTCAAGAGGACTGAAGTGGGAGCCCATACCGGTCTCTGCATGCGTGGTCCAGCAGGACTGTCACGTAAACAGCGGTGATGGTCACTCCGTGAGTCTAGGAAAGCGTCATCGTCCTCACCAGCCCCACGATCTCCTCCAACCACTTGAGCGTATGATCTGTTTGGTCCCAAGCCCGAACCAGGCTTGTGGCCGGACTGTAAGAAGTGCATTCATCACGGTCACTCCTGTTCGCCTCGTTCCTCCCGGTGTAGCTCGAGGGGGTTGAAGGGACAGGTGAGGGAGACCTGACACTCCTACCCTGCCTACTAGCAGAACCAGTAGGCTGGGAGGACTGTGGGCAATCCCCAACCCATGGCGGTGATCGAGCTGCAGGTCTAGACCAGCGGTCTCCTTGCGGAGAAGCGCTGGACCAAGGACGGTAGCATCGGTCTCGTGCATCAGGGGAGCTGCTACGAGCACTCCTACCCTGCCTACTTGCAGAACCGCTAGGCTAGGAGGACTGCAGGCGATCACCAACCCACGGTGGCGATCGAGCTGCAGGTCTGAACCAGCAGTCTCCTTGTGGAGAAGCGCTGGACCGAGGACGGTAGCGTCGGTCTCGTGCGTCAGGGGAGCTGGTACCAGTTGTGCAAGCCATCCGGTCCCAGTGGGAGCGACGGTCGGGGGACTGGTAGTGTCCACTAACGCAGTGAGAGTGAGCACCGTCCTCTCGATGCGCCATGCTACCCTCTCTACAGGTGGGTCTTCCACTGGTCCTCCCGTCCCTCAGGGAAGAAGAAGACGGACCGTAGGGGTACCGGCTACCGCTGGTACCTCTGCTCCCGGCTCCAGAGATTCCACCTCCAGACTGGGAACAGTCTTGGCCGCTCGCTCGCAAGCGCCACCGAGTGTACGGTCACCTTTGGGTGACCGTGCAGCCAAGTTCCAGACTGGTGAGTACACTCACCATCAGGACCCAGGCACGGAGTGGAAGGATGGTAAGAGTCGCTCAGGTGACCAGGGGAGACCTCTTCCCAGCCTGGTCTGGTGGGAACGTCACGTCAACCCTGGGTACCGGATGATCACTGCGCGAGCAATCCCCGGTCTGGCGAGAGTCACCTGAGCGACTCTTACCATCCTTCCGCTCCGTGCCTCGGTCCTGACGGTGAGCATACTCAGCAGTCTGGACCTTAGCTGCATGGTCACCCGTAGGTGAACGTAAACTCGGTTGTGCTCGCGAGCGAGCAACCCAGACTGTTCCCGGTCTGGAGATGGAACCTCTGAAGCCGGGAGCAGAGGTACCAGCAGTAGCCGGTACCCCTACGGTCCTGTCTTCTTCTTCCCTGAGGAAAGAGAGACGGGCCCCGTTCCTGTGTGAAACTCCTTGGGGGGGCGAGGTCACCTTCTTCTTCCTCGGCTGGGGGGCCTTGGAAGTCGAAGGGGAAGAGGTGGCAGAAGACGACGACGGAGAAGAAAACGACACCTTCCTCTTCTTCCTGGACTACTTCTTCGCCAGCTTCCTCAAGACAACTGCCAGGTCCTCCATTCAGGACGGAGTTGGGGCAGTTGTGGTAGCAACATGGCCCAACTGCAAATGTCCGGAGGGACCTGCAGTGGAGAGAACGCTTCCTCGAGGAGGGTTACGAAACTCTCGCCTGGCAGGCGAAGTGTCTGCCACCACTGAGACTGGTCGGCCGCGCGAACGCAACTGTCGTCTGGGTGAGGCTGAGCGTGCACCTGACAGGAGACAGCCAATACTGTCCTCCGACTCGTCCGAGTCCTCATCAAGGCCGAAACCTCTCAAGAGGGCTGGATGGGAAGCCTCCACCGGTCTCTTCGTGCACAGTCCCGCGGGAACATCACATCAACCGTGGGTACCAGACGATCACTGCGAGAGCGATCCCTGGTCTGGCGAGAGTTACCTGAGTGACTCTTACCACATTTCCGCTCCGTGCCTGGGTCCTGACATGGTGAGTGTACTCAGCAGTCTGGACCTTGGCTGCACGGTCACCTGTAGGTGACCGTACACTCCGTGATGCTCGCAAGTGAGCGGCCGAGACGGTTCCCGATCCGGAGGTGGAACCTCAGGAGCCAGGAGAGGAGGTACCAGCGGTGGCTGGTACCTCCATGGTCCCCGTCTTCTTTTTCCTTGAAGAAGGAGAGACAGGCCCGGTTCCTGGAGGAACGGGAGGACCAGTGGAAGACCCACCTGTCTCACCGGAGTGAGACAGACCCTTAGAAGTCCTGTGACAAGACTTCTTAGGGGAGGAGACCACCTTCTCTTCTAAGGAAAAGCCTTAGGAGTCAAAAGGGTGGAGACATGAAAATATGATGATCTCGAAGAGGAGGATGACGACACTTGACGAGCTCTCTTCCTCTTCGATTCCTCCAAATTCTGCCAGACTTCTACCATCAGGAATAGATAAAACATCACAGGGCAGCGCAAAAGCTTCATCCAGTGACGTAATTCCAGGGTAGTAGTGGTAAATGAATATGATTACCAGCAGGGGATCAGTACACACACTCGAGGATCAGTATCACACGCTACGAGTCACAGGTACACTTCCAAGGTTAGGATAACCAATACAAAGAGCTATCAAACCAATACTGCTGAACACAATCACCACTGTTAGTCTGTAAAAAGAGGAAAAAATTATTGGTAATAAAGATCCCCCAAATACCAACACATCACGGCCCCTCCTCTACCTTCGTCCAATAGTAAGTGAAAGGATGAAGGGGAAGAGAAATTACCATAAAAACAAAGCAAGGACAAACCTCTGAAGTTCCCCTTGGTAATTCCCAAGCATAAGTGTAATTTTTGGATGAATACGTCTCGTTACAGGATCAAAATCACTCGCCTTAAATACATGTCTCGTCCTCACGTTAAATACATTTCTCGTCCTCACGTTAAAGGGCGAACGAATGTAAATAATATATTGGCATACCTTTGCCGCCTACTCTTAAATAGAAAGGCGGCTATAAAGGCTATCACAAAAAGTGGGTTTGTATGTTAACTGAATTTAATATTAATATCAAACACCGTATAAAAATATCTATTAAAAAACAAAAACACACCAGAAAGATCCCACCGGGAAAAATGATCAAAGACCAGTCAGCCAGAGCTCACAAACACACGTCTTCATCGGAAAACGGCCAAAAGCAAAGTGGAGTGTTTACATCTAGGCAGGATAGCCTACGTGCCTGCCACATACAACTGTTTTTTTTCTAACAAAAAATTGAATGAGTCTTTAGCCAGCTCATGGTACCATGCCAGAAATGCAACCAGTACTGTAATCTAAAAATCTTTAATCACTAGCCACGTGAAGTCTGATAACACAGAGGGCAGGTACAAAAGCTTCCTTTGTATCACATGTACAGAAATAAAAATACCCTATATGTAATATATTTTCTCACCCATTTTAAACATAAAAGAACGAACATTTATAAAATTGACACATTGATCGCTAAATTTGCACTTTTTTTAACTATACTTTCGGTATAGCGGCAGGCAGTGGCGGACAAGAACAAACATGAAAAAACATCCTCTTTGATAATGTGGAGGGCAGTTTCAAAAGCTGCCTTTATATCATATTTATGTACAGAAATAAAAATACCTTATACATAATACATTTTCATAAACAATTTAAACATAAAAGCATGAACATTTAAAAATCAACACATCGATCGCTAAACTTGCAGTTTTTTAAACTCAATATTTTTGGAAGAGCGGCAGGCAGCGGCATAGAACAGTGTCATGGGCATATAGTTTACCCTAATGCCAATGTAATAACTCTAAGTACAAATTTTTAATATCATTTGCATAACCTTTACTGTGGTCTGAACGGTATTTCTACAAATGTATATACTCGTTAGACATAACGGCACTTGCGGCTGTTGACCAAAAATTGCGCCCTGAAAATAGTCTAAAATACCTTATTTTCTAATTAATATTTTTGACGACCGCTGTTAAACTGATTCGGCGCTAAAGAGATTCTCAAGTTGCCAGCACTCTTATCATTTCTAATGACCAAAAGAAATGTTTACAATGGTTCTCAAGTTGCCAGCACTCTTATCATTTCTAATGACCAAAAGGAATGTTTATAAACAAAACAATCCCATTACAGACAGTCCCCGGTTTATGACGGGGGTTCTGTTCTTGAGACATGTTATAAGCTGTAACACAGCTGAAAATCATCAAAAATCCTAGGAAAACCTTACTTTTACTGCTTTGGGTGTACAGTATTCGCGTTCTCCGGATTCGCGGACTCACACATTCGCGAATTTCTCACAGGAACGATTCCCCGCATTATTCGCGGAAAATTCACGCATTTGTGATATTTTTCTATGAGAAATATCCACAAATTCCTGGTTTATTTGATCAATTTCATTATGAAATGCACTTTCTGTGATAAAACTATTAAAAAATCCAAGTATGAAAATTTTTAGTGGTTTTTCTTGAGTTTTAACTAACAAAATAGGCTGTTTTTAGCGTTTTTATAGGGGTTCCAAACATTTGCGGGTTCTAACTATTCACGGGGGGGTCTGGTACGCATCCCCCGCGAATACGGGGGGACCACTGTATTAAAAACTATGTAAACTGCATTTTTATTGCACTTTCCATAAAAAACATTCAAATATTGATTATTTTGCCTTTTTGGAGTCATATTTCATCCAACAGATTGGCGTCGTAACCCTGGAACATGTGTCACAAACCAGAAAATAATTTCTGGTGAATACAAATGAAAAGTGTCGTAACATGTCATTAGCTAAAACCGTCGTAAACCAGGGACTGCCTGATATGCTTTAGGCTTGGTGTACTCCCATGATTCTAACCCTTCAAAAGTTTGCAAACACTAGCTAAATCTGAAAAACAAACTGCCAAGTCAGTTTTGCCCAGTCAAACTGACTTCAGCACAAACTAAAAATCAATGTGTTATAAAAACAGACTACTATTTACCTAATTTAAGCAAGTTAACTTGCAACTGCCCAGATGTTGAAGGAAGAGCTTCAGCTAGAGCACATACTGTTATGTCACATCCTCGTCCAACTCGGGAGGCTATAGAGTTAATATATCGTTCTAACGTCCTAGTCCCAAGACCTGTTTTCTGGAGAGAAAGAAACAGGATTATACACTAGAGAATTGTATAATATAAAATAATTTCCTGCAAGTAGTACATAAAAACTATTACACAATACTCCCTGCACTGACATTTTTATAAGATAAAATAAAATTTCATATACTATACTTACCGAGTAATTACTTAGCTAAGAGTTTCTACCTGACGGCAGCTTGAACTTTAAAATCAGGGGTAGCGATTCTTTTGCTTTAGGTAGGTGACAAGACCCCCATCCACTTTCGGGGTAAGAGAGAGGAACAACTCAGCCAACAGCTCAATTGGTTAATGCTAAAAGTCTGTAAGCAGGGAGGAGGGAGGGCTCCATCCATAATTACGTACTGGGTAAGTATATACTGTAGTACCTCGAGATATGAAATTAATCCGTTCCGAGGCGCCCTTCGTATCATGAAGTTTTCGTATCTTGGACCACATTTTACATGTAAAATGGCTAATCCGTTCCAAGCCCTCCAAAAACACCCCAGTAAATTATATTTCCAGGCCTAAAACACATGTTCTAGGGTTACAACGCCAATCCGACGGAAGAAATATGACTCCAAAAAGGCAAAATACTGTACATACTTGAGTAATATTCAACTGCATGTAATGTTCAACCCCATTTTTACTGCATATATTAGGACTTTAGCTTATGTCCCTTAGCAATAAGCCTAGCCTATGTTAGCAGTTGCTACTGTAGCCTAGTCTATGATTCTGACATCTAAACCTAAGAGCTAAAAGCTTAGAATATGCCAATAAAATGACAATTTGTCGAAAATTGCATTTTTCCTAACTATACAAACCTGAGGTCCTTTAACAATAGGAAGTATCTAGGCTGTAGCTGGCAATCTGGGCGGTCCGTAAGCTTCGAACAAGGGGAGAACGGTAGTTAACTGCTTGTCCGACAGGCGCGCGACTGGGAGGTAAACAAATCACTTTTGCTTTTGGCCCATGCAAAATACGCAGAGTGAGGGGTGGCATGAGGAGGGACTATATGTAAAGGACCTCAGGTTTGTATAGTTAGGAAAAATGCAATTTTCGACAAATTGCCATTTGTTCCGATACGTAATACAAACCATTGGTCCTTTAACAATAGGAAGACTCACTTCTTGGTGGGAGGAATCTGAGTCTTTTGATGAACAGACTGGTGTTCGTCCATCCCTGGAATGCCTCCCTGGTCGTAAGAGCGAGGGAGGGATCCAAGCCTCTGTCCGATTGATTGGGGTGTGCACCGCAGGATCAATGGTCAGACCTCTGGGCCGAGTACTAAGAGAGAGGCAAGCGTATCTCTTCGTACCAGCAAGCAAGAACTTGTTCCTGTTTGCAAGAGGCAACATAAAGTATGGGTTTGTCTCAAGCTGGCATCCACTTCCTCCCCCTTGTTGGAGGAAGTGGTGGATATACGCTCCTATCCCTAGTGAAAGGGATAGGATGGGGCTCTGTTGAGTAGCTCACCTGCATCTTGTCCTTATCCAGCAGACTGACGACCGTGTCCCTCTACCCACAGGTAGAGGGGAAGAAAAAGATGGGAAGAGGAGCCAGTCACACTCTCATTCATTCATCCATTCTTATGGTCACACCAGGACTCGATGCTGTTCAGCCTGCGAGGGTCTGGGTTCGCTACACAACGTGTTGAGCAGCCACCACGGGTCCCAAGGAAAAAGATCCAAGGACCTGTGGGCAATATCCCGAAGGTAGAAGGAGGTGCATGTGGTCTGGTTGGACCAGACCCCTGCCTTCAGTACCTGCGCCACGGAGAAGTTCTTGCGGACAAAGCAGCATCTCCTTCGTATCGAAGGCGGTGAAGTCCATTAGGGAGGGGATTGTGAACGACTCGAACTGATCGTCAGGGACCGAAGGGTTCGAGTCTTCGCTACGAAGTTCGGTACGAAATCGAGCGTCACGTATCCCCATCCCCTGGATGCTTGACTTCGCAGGAAAAGTCATGCAGTTTCCTCAGAGGAAAAGAAGGGAATAGTCGCATGACCTATCCTTCTTCTCGACTTCGGTGATGTCCAGTACCCATACTGGTCTGTCCGTTTGCCACGAAGAGTCTCGCATACTCCTATCCCCATGCAGCGAAGTTCTCGGTAGTGGATAGGACACCGACACTCCATGGTGGGTGTCGATGGTATGGGTACTGTGACAAGCTATTAAGACGAAGTAATGATTGCTATGTAACAACCGAACTAAGTCCACAGCATAGTTCGTAAATGACTCGGGCGCTCTGACAGCTGCCGACTGACTGGTTCGGTATCGGAAGTGAGGCAAGTTGTCCAAGCATCCGAGTAAGTCGCGTGACCTTCGCCTTTAAAGGGTTATGCCGACAGACCAAACAAATAATGTATTTGTTTGTCACCAATGCCGGACGGCGAGGTGATGATTCTCTTAAGGCATGTGCCCAACAGGTGAAAGTCAATTGCCTTCTAGAGACCGAGGTCCCTGAAGGCAAAACATTCTCATAGTTGTTGAATCTCAGCTAAGGAGAAACAACACTATGTGCCGTTGAAGACGAAGGTAGATATTGAATGCAACCGTCTTCACAGACGAATCGAGAGAAGGATTCTCAAGATTCAGAACCTCTGCTTACAAATGACTGAAAACGCTAACCGCTATTTCATTGCTGTCCGGTGAGAAGTCGTAGTTGCAATGAAAGCGGGGCGTTCTTCAGTAATGAAAACACAGGGGAGAGCCGCCTGAAGAACTGCTTCTCATGGGCTGAACGTTTGGAAGTAGAGCTGACAGGTGTGGGAGTAGACGATGTCTTTCAATACATCTGCTAATCCGGGGTGAACAATGAATAATTGCACACCTCCGAATACGAGATATTTTGAGGACAAACTCAGATTCCGCAAAAATCATTCACATTATCGCAGTGCGATGCAGCAAGAGACCATTACAGAATTCTGTTACCGTGCGGTAAACAGAAAGATGAAAGTCGAAGAGATATCTCTGTTGTAAATTCTCGCAATACTGAAGGCGATGAATTCGAGCGTCACAGCAGTAGATGGTCATTCATGTATGCGAGAATCCCTGTTAACCAGAGACTTAAGTCCGTGATTGTTGGGCAGAGATATGGTTGGTATTCAATCAAAGCAGGGGAGAAAGATATAACCTACCGTGCATCTCGAAGCGGCAGCCGGTACTGAATTGCCTCGGGCAATTCAATACACAGTAGCTGTCGCCGACTCGTCATCCTGAGTTGCCAAGTAATCCTTTCCACGAAGGAATGCGTTCGGCTAGAACCACTGAGCATAAAAAGATATGCTCGAGCAATTATATTTAGGCGAAACGAATTTCTGTAAATACAAAAGCTGAAATGGTGTTGTCGTGACAAAACCATAAGTATATAAAATTGAAACTGGAAACTCCTGGGAGGTTGCAGGCAACCCCGAGTTGCAGTTCAATTAGAATACTCCTCGTCTAAGTCGCAATCCGTAGAGTAACTAGGATATGCGCCTACCCCTCGGACAATTCAACTGCTTAGCAGAATGATGTCGTGAGGTTAATATACGTAGTATATTTGTAGGATTCTGAACAACGATCTCCATCCTAAATTCTTTCCTCCAAGAAAACAAAATAAGGATTGGAGATCGACCACCTTCGATCTCTATCAAAGAGAGTGAAGGAGAAGTCTTCCTCGAAGGAAAGCTTCAATGGTGAACAGAATAACGAAGACGATAGTTCAAGCCATACTGGATGTTCCCGTCCGTTCTTCTCTATTCCAGGTTGGTCGCCTACTGTGAGATAGTCTTCTTTCAGCAGCAGTCTTCTTCCCAATGCTAGAAATTCCAGGAATTCGAGCATAGGCGAGGTTCCCGATTATCGTGTAACAATTATCGGGGATTCTCATCTCGCTCACTTTGGACCGTGGTCTCGCCTAAGTGTTTGGAGATCGTAAAAAACTTGAACACTCTGAATGCGCTAGAAATTCCGTAGAATTCTAAGCACTCTGCGAAACCCCCACCGAATTCGTCAAACGATATCGGCTGGTGGTCCTCTCGATTCCCGTAGAAATCGAAGATGGGGCAGGATCCCTCCTCAACGACCGGGCCTTACGTCAGGTAGGACCCGAAGGTCCCCCCGGTAGCGCAGTCCCCAACGTGGGATCCTACAGAGAAATCTCTGTAGGATCCCTCCCTTTCCCTCGTAGCCGTAAGGGAATGAGGGAATGGGGGAGGGAAGGGGGGGGGGTTTGGATACTCGCTCGGCCTTCCCAAGTGGAACTAGCAGTTGGAGAAGAGTAGGAGCAGCCATCGCCGCCTCTCAGAGTCTGGGAAAACGTATCGGTCAGGAGAAAACGTTTTCCCAGGAGGGTTACGAACTCACCCTGTAGGTAAGGGTCTGCCGCCACTGTGAACGTCGTCTGGGTGGGGCTGATCGATACCCGACAGGAGAGAGCCGATACCGTCCTCCGACTCATTCCAGTCCTCATCGAGGTCGAAACCTCTCAGGAGGACCGGAGGGGTATTTAAATACGGTGTCCGAAGACACGTAGAAACGCCGCTGTCGCAGTAGAGGAGGTGGAAGTAGCTTGTTTGACCGACCAGATCTGAGAGAGCCTTCTTATCCGGAGACTAGAGACTCTGGTTCAAGACAGAATCGGCAAGCTCCGATCGCGGCAGGCCCACCGTCGGTTTGGGTTCCCTCTCGGCCCCAAAACGACTTGAGCCAAGACGTGGGCTCTGCTGGTGGGAGCGACGATCCTTCCCCGAGGTCGTTGCGCTGACGAATCAGCGCCATAACCTTGACAAAATTCCTCTGGATCTCGGAAGTCATAGCATCTTGCAGAGTAGGACCGTCAAGCCCCTCGAACAAGAGCATTCCGAGAACCTCCCCCTTAAGAAGGAGGAACTGCGATAGATCCCTCTCGGATTCCTCCTGCCACTTGCGCGTACGTCCTGGTCGGTCCGAAGATCTTACCTGGTACTTACAGCGTCGTGACGGGATCATGCGGGGCATGCCCCTCACGATCACCCCGCTGTGCCTCGCTCTTTCTGGTGCAAACCGAGGAAGTTGCAGGCACGGGAGAGGAAGACATGACGCTCCTCTTTCACTCGCTGGCAGAACCAGCGGGCTTGGAGGGCTGCAGGCGATCGCCACTTGCAGGCTTAGTCGAGTCGTTTCCCAGGGAAACGGCTGGACCGAGAACAGCGGCCCTGATCTCGTGTGCAGAGGAGCTGCTGCTGGTCCCCCTATCCGCCCGGTCCTTGTGGGAGCGGCGGTCAGGAGACCTCCAGACACCACTGTTGCGGTGAGACCGGTGCGTGTCCTCGCGGCGCGTCATACCGCTGGTACCAGCCGAGGCTGGCACCAACGATCGAGAGGGGGGAACCTCTTCCCAGCCTCAGCCCGTGGCTGGTCAGACAGTCACGTCTACCAGGGTTACCAGCTGGTCGCTGCGAGAGCGGCCGCTGGCCTGGCGAGAGTCACCTGAGCGGCTCTCACCAGCTTCTGCTCCGTGCCACGGTCCTGGCGCCGAACGAACTCTGGCGCCAAAATTTGGCTATAACCCTCTCTCCCGCGGGAGATCGTATACCTCGGAATTTCCTCCGCGAACGAGAGACCGAGCCGGAACCCTGGGCGTAGCAGCGCCGCAAACACCATGGCCGAGGAAAATACAGGTGGTAGTCGGTACGCCTCTGGTGCCCCGGTCTTTCTTCTTCCTTGTGGAAGGGGACGGACGGGCCCTTTTCCCGTTTCCCGAAGGGCAGGAGGACCGGCAATAAGAAACCCCCCCATCCCAATGGGAGTGGAACGGCCCTTAGAAGTTCCCGGAAGGAGCCTTTTTTAGGGGGGAAAACCCTCCCGGGTTTACCGCAGGTGGTCGCTGCGAGAGTGGCCGCTGGCCTGGCGAGTGTCAACCTGAGGGCGGCTCTCACCTAGCCTTCCTGCCTCCGCGTGGCCCGCGGTTCTGGCAACAGAGTGAAACTCTGGCTTGCACAGTCTCCCGAAAAAAGGGGAGGCGTAGACTCGGGAATCCTCTCTCGAACGAAAAGACCGAGCCAGGAAACCCGGGAGCGTAGCGGCAGATCGCCGCTAGCACCCAGGCGATGGAAGGTGCCCAGCACTAACTGGTACTCCTCTGGTCCCCACGTTCTATCTCTTCCTTAACTGGAAGGGGGAGACGGGGGCCCCCTCTCCCGAAGGAGCAGGATTGGACCAGCATAAGGACCCCCCGCCCCGTCCCCAACCACTGGGGTGGGACAGGCCCGTTAGAAGTTCCCGGAAGGAGAACCTTCTTAGGGGGGTGGAGGCAAAGCCTTCTTCTTCTTGCGGCTTATGGGCCTTAAGAAGTCGAAGGGGGTAAGAGGCCAACAGCAGACGATGAAGACGAAGATTGACACCTTCCTCTTCTTCTTGCCTCTTCCCCTCGTCAGCTCAAGCCGCAGGAACAGTCGTCAGGTCCTCCATCCAGGGGGCTATTGCCGGAAGCAAACACGGTCCGAATGACACCTGTCCGGGGTAAGGAAACCGCTGGGACTGGGGGAAGATACCCCTCCGTGGGACCAGGACCCAAGCATGGACAATAGGCCTCAGGAATTAATGGAGACGAACAGGTAAAACCAAGCAACCAGCTCAGGAAGCGTAGGAACAGCGGTCCAGCGGTAGACCCAGAAGGGAACAGCCAAGTCCAGCAGCGGGAACCCACATCCAGCGGCAGGTAAACTGCTGGCCCAGCCATCGCCTCGAAAGAATCATCGGCAAGCCAGCGGGAACCTGGGTACTGGCGCCGGTCCAAGGGGCGAGCTGCCTGGGAAAAGCGCGTAAGTCTGGGCAGGCAACACAAAAGAACAAACAGGCGGCTGGCGGCATAACCCCCCGCCCTCGCTCTGCGGCGACCGGTCCCTAAAGTAGCGGCCAGACGGCGTCACCAGACAAATCAGCATGGGGAGTGTAGACCCAGGCGGGGGGGAGCAGCAATAAATCGAGCCGTGGATGGGTAGTAGTGGAGGATCGCCCGCCAAGACCCTCGCTAGACCTCTGCAAGGCAGCCCGTGGATGCTTAGGCACGCCCTGCCGCTGCGGTTGGGTCCATACCTGTCCAAGGTCGTGGGGTAGCACCTGCGGTAGCAACAGATAGATTTAGTAAGAAGGGGCTTCCCCTCACCCACGGGGGAAGGAACATGCCCCAACCCCGAAGGACGCAACAGGCGACCCCAAAAGTAATCAAAATAGAATGAGGAACGCTGAAGACGGGGGCCAGGAAAGATGAATGAAAAGAATCGGATACCAAGGGAGTCGCGGGAGAGCTTTCCCGACGACTTCCTTGGCAGACCTTCGCTTCCCCCCTACCCCCGCACGAGCAGTGAAAAGTAATTATGAAATGAAAGGGGGGGGGAGGTGGGGGGGGGACGGAATAACTGCACTTGCAATTCACAATTCAATAGAACTTTAAACAGGGGAAAAGATCAATTCCCCAGGGTAAGAGGCGGAAAACTTGATCCATAATTATATGATTCTATCATAAAAATATATATGAAAATGAAAAACAGAATACTACTGCATCTTGCGATTTCCTTCACAATTTGGAACATAAAATAATCGTAAGGATCAATTCCCGGGTAAGAGCGAAAATTGAATCCAAAATTAAAATTGATGCAAATAAATAATTGAAAAGGAAATACTGCAATTTGCCGAAATCCACTTTTCATTGCATTCTTATCATGCAAAATAAGAGGCTCGTGCCGAACGCGAATCACCGCTCTTTCGGCAACGAACGCAAGAAAACAGGGTCAAAAATATAATGAAAGAGTACTTAAACATTTTGCAATTACACGCTTTCTGACCCAAAATACATGACTTGGCGCGAGCCGCTCCCGCCCTCTGGGCACCGCGAGACATAATTTCAAGGGTTTTCAATTCATGAAAAGATGGAAATTCGCCGCATCTACGGCGATAGCTCCAATGTTGGTTCATAATTAAGTAATGAAAAAAAAAAATGGAAAACAATTGTACTTACCAGTTTCATTTCAAGTCAAACAAAACCATTAGTAAAGAAAACACAATATAAACAAAGCATACGAACCGATGAAGCTTGGGCAGAGAGGCGATGACGAACACGTCCTTTCACACCCTCTGGCCGAACGCAAAAAGTGATTTGTTTACCTGTCGGACAAAGCAGTTAACTACCGTTCTTCCTCTTTTTGTTCGATAAAAGTGGGGGCCCCTTTTTTAAAAAATGAACCCGTTCCAGCTACCGCTAGCTACTTCCTATTGTTAAAGGACCGATGGTTTGTATCACGTATCGGAACAATAGTCAGTTTTTATCATAGATAATGTACATTTACATAGGAAAATAAAGTATACTTCTCACTGCCACTGAAAAGTCACAGAAAGTTTACGAAAAATTTTCATTCAATGCTGCTCACCACCCAATATATGCCGTGAACAAATACTATGTGAAAAAAACCACCAAAAAATCTTTTTTTGGTAATACTTAAGGACATGTTTATCTAGACATTAACTATGTACCAGCCCAATCAACGACCTAAAAAATGATAATTCCTCAAAATGCAGAAGTCAGCACAATAAACGATATTAATGTGAATTTCTCTTCAAAACTATGTAAAAATTTATCACAAGAAAACACTTCAAAAAGCAATACTACTGGTTAAAATGTGGTACAGTGGTTCCCCCCGCCTTATTCGCCGTTCTCTGGGATTTGCGGACTTCACACAATTCGTCAGATTTTTCTTTGGAACCTATCTAGAAAGAATTATTCAACGGACGGCACTCGCCCATTCCAAAGTCGGCGGAATTTTCCGAACGAAAATAAAGTCACTAATTAGTTGTATTTTTATGTTTATTTTCATGACTAAATACATTTTTTATGATACAAAAATGATTTTACTAATTTTCCAAATATTAATTTTGAATTTAATGACTGGTTTATTAGGTCAAGTTTAATAAAGTTTTAAATATCACATAATGAAAAATAATAATTTCTCTCTCTCTCCATCTCTCTCCTACAAAGATTGGATTTTTTTTTGGATTTTTTTTTGTATGAATAAAGGTAAAGGAAAATGAAGGAATTCCCAGGTACTAAAAAACTGTCATAACTATCAAGTTTAAAGTGACAGGTAGGGGAAGCTGTTTTATGTTTTGTTGCCATCAAGTGCTCATGAAACTTTTCCCCCCCTCTCCTCTCTCTCCTCTCTCAATCTCTCTCTCCTCTCTCCCTCTCATCCTCTCCGTTCTCTCTTCTCACTCTCTCTCTCCTCTCTCATTTACACTGAGGACTTTTGGATATTTTTTTTATAGTAACTTGTACTATATGTTTTTAATACTTTCAAATAAATAATAATAATAATAATAATAATAATAATAATAAATAATAATAATGAGTACAACTGTAATTACAAAATTCCATATTATGTGATAGCAGTTTTAAAGAAATACAATACTAATCTATCCCTGTCACTTTTAATTTAAGGCTAACCCTTCTCTCCTCTCTCTCTTTTTGGCCACGAACAAGTATAATTATCTGTGTCATTGTGGTAAACTCCCTCCCTCCTTTTCTTTCGCTGAAACGTGTTCTAAGTATTTTTTGAGAGAACCAGAGAGATAAAACACAAACTCTCTCGTCCCTCTCTCTCTCTCCCTCTCTTCTCTCTCTGTCTCTCTTCTCTCTTACCAGAGTATGAAACAGAATTTTTATGGTATCTTAGTATGTAAAATGTTTATTGATAATTTCAGTTTTATTTTAATAATATTAATAATAACATAATAACTAATAATAATATTAATAATAATAATTAATAATTAATAACTAATAAATAAACTGTAATTACCAAAATTCATAATGGTAATATTTTAAGAGATGAAAATTTACCTTTTGTCCATTTCACTTGTAAGGATAATACTCCTCTTTCTTTTCCTTACCGGATGGATAGAATTTTTTATGGTAAATGCACGTGTTTTTTATTTTATTTTCAAATATAAATAATAATAATAAATAATAATAGAAGTAGTTAATAATACGATAACTAATTTCATATGAAAACATTCTTTTCCCATTCGTCTTTTTCTGTAATCATTTCCCTAACCTCATAACTCCAGTGACGCTCTAATCGAAGCTGGGAAAGTAACAATGCCATACAATCGTCAACAGCAAATTTTTCAATGGTTTTATTTGTAATCCTCTCTCTATCTCTCTCTCTCTTCCCTTCTTGACCTGGAGAATGGAGATCATTTTCATGTCTATGTGTATGTACAAAAAAAAAAAATTTCATATCTGAGTATTTTTAAATACAATAATCATTCCATTTCTCTCTTTCAAATACTGTAAGGACAATCTCTCTCTCTCTCTCTCTCTCTCTCTCTCTCTCTCTCTCTCTCTCTCTCTCTCTCTCTCTCTCTCTCTCTCTCTCTCTCTCTACAAGATACTTGTCATACATTTGGTGTTTCTATTTCTTCCTTTTATCTCTCTCGCTCTTATGTATTTATGGGAGGGGAAAAAAGTTGCCTACAGACGTTCATTTCAATCTATTGAAACCGTAAAGGAGTTATTCTCTCTCTCTCTCTCTCTCTCTCTCTCTCTCTCTCTCATCTCTCTCTCCTCTCTCTCTCTCTCTCTCTCTCGTCTCTCTCTCTCCTCTCTCTGCTATTGCTGTTTATATATTTCTAAAGGTAAAATGTTTAAGATGACTTTAAAATGATATTAATAATACCAATTCAATGGTATATTTGATGTAGGATAATACTTTAAGTAGACATTTGGTATTTGTGATTTCACATACAATTGTTTCCTTTGTAAAAAGAAAATGGATGTCTCAATTAGTAACAGTATGAAAGAAAATGTGCATGACTGAATACTTATGGGGAGACTGAATTATTTTCACATACGTAACTAAGTCATGCAGTACGTACATAGTACAGTAGTATCTCGAGATACGAAAGGCTCAACTTACAAAAAACTCGAGATACGAAAGCTAACACGAAAAATTTTACTGCTTTACATACGAAAAGTTTTCAAGATCCGAAAGGTTTCTGAAAGTCCAAAATTCGCCCCATAACAATTTTGAAACTCGCGCCACATGCCGCCATCTTAGTTATAGTAAACTCGCCACCATCCTCCTGCTCTCCCATTGGTTCCTGATGCTAGCCAAGCCATGAGATCCTTCTCTCAACGTGGACAGCATCCCTCCCATCATGCATCTTCTATACGTACGTGTTGGCGTGCCTTAGCTCGGCCACTCCACACCCGAAACTTTACCGTACGCAATCGGCATTCGTTCGGTCCAACGATTTCGTTTAGTAACGTAAATTTGTTAGTGATTTCGTTGCAGTACATATTATCGTGTTGTGCGAAGACTGTATTGTGTAACTTTACGTAAATTAACGTACAAGATTAACGTAGTCATGGGTCCCAAGAAAGTTGAAATTCACGGAAAGAAGTGCATGCTGTCTTTGGAGACAAAGATGGAGATCATCAAGAAGTACGAAGCTGGTATGCAATTGAGTGTGATTGCAAAGGAATACGGCCATAATCCGTCGACAATAGGCACCATCCTTAAACAGAAGGATGCCATCAAAGCAACTACACTGTCAAAGGGCATCACTATTTTGTCCAGCAAGAGGAGCCATGTGCACGACGAGATGGAACGGATGCTCCTCGTCTGGATAAAAAACAAAGAAATCGCTGGCGATACAGTAACGGAGACGACAATCGCTCACAAGGCCAGTGCTATTTTCGGCGATTTGATTGCGCAGGCGGAAGACGACGGAGAGGAAGGGACTTCGACGCCAACCCCAGAGTTCAAAGCTTCGCATGGCTGGTTCGAGAAATTTCGTAAATGGACTGGCATCCATTCGGTGGTGCGTCATGGGGAGGCTGCCAGCTCGGACACGAAAGCGGCCGAAGCCTTTAAAAAGACGTTCGACGAGATGATGACCAAGGAAGGCTACAGTTCTCAGTAAGTCTTCAACTGTGATGAGACTGGCCTTTTTTGGAAAAAAATGCCTCGTCGGACATACATCACGGAGGAAGAGAAGAAGCTACCCGGGCATAAGCATATGAAAGACAGGCTTACGCTCGCACTTTGTTCCAACGCCAGTGGGGATTGCAAGGTGAAGCCCCTACTGGTGTATCACTCCGAGACTCCTCGAGCCTTCAAGGCCCACAAAGTGTTGAAGGAGAAGCTTCCAGTGATGTGGAGGGCTAATGCAAAAGCCTGGGTAATGAGGCTTTTGTTCACCGAGTGGGTAAATCTGTGTTTCGGCCCGACTGTGAAGAAATTTTTGCAAGAGAAGTGCCTCCCCCTGAAATGTCTGCTGGTGTTGGACAATGCCCCTCCCCACCCTCCTGGCCTCGAGGAAGATATCCTAGCGGAGTATCCTTCGTTAAGATTCTTTTTCTTCCACTCAACACCACCCCTCTCCTCCAGCCCATGGACCAGCAAGTGATAGCGAACTTTAAGAAGCTGTACACGAAACATCTTTTCAAAAGATGTTTCGACATCACCGATACCACAAACCTCACCTTGCCGGAATTTTGGAAGGAGCATTTTGACATCGTCATTTGCATCCGACTCATCAACCAAGCTTGGCAGGAGGTTTCGAGGCGAACCTTGAATTCCTCGTGGAGGAAACTCTGGCCTGATGCCGTATCCGCCGAGACTTCGAGGGATTCGACGTGGGCGAAGCTGGTGCTGCAGAGTCCGAAACAGTTGACGATCCCGAAACTGTTTCCCAACCAGATCTTGACGAGATCGTTGCACTCGGCAAGTCCATGGGGCTGGTCGTCGACGAGGACATCAACGACCTTCTCGAGGAGCACCAAGAGGAGCTTACGACGGATGACCTGAAGGAGCTGGAGGCCATGCAACATAACGTCATTCAAGAGGAGTTCTCTAGCAGCGGCGATGAAGAGGAGGAGGAGCCTATGACAACGGCAGAAATTAAGGATGTCTTAGCCGCTTTTCATAGTGCAATCGTTTATCGAAAAAAGACACCCCGAAAAGGCTCATACGCAGTTCGATGACGTTTGCCTGAGTCGTTTCAGGAACATTGTGAAAAGTAGGCAGAAGCAATCTTCCTTGGATTGTTATTTTTTAAAGAGGCCTTCAGCATTAGCAGGAGTAAGCAAAAAGGAAGAACCAAGTGATAAAAAACATAAAGTTGAAAGCAAAAAGGAAGAACGAAGTGATGAAAAACAGAACGTTGAAAGTGGTGATGAAGTTGAAATTCTGTAAAAAAAAAAAAAAAAAAAAAAAAAAAAAAAAAAAAAAAAAAAAAAAAACAAAAAAAAAAAAAAAAAAAAAAAAAAAAAAAAAAAGCCTATGTAAAAGTAAAAAAAAAGTTAAAAAAAAAATAAAATAAAATAAAATTAATATGACAATTTGTCGAAAATTGCATTTTTCCTAACTATACAAACCTGAGGTCCTTTAACAATAGGAAGGTAACTAGCGGCAGCTGGGACGGTCGTAAGCTTCGAACAAGGGGAGAACGGTAGTTAACTGCTTGTCCGATCGTGCGCGCGCGCCTGAGCGCCCGAGAGGTGAAGAATCACTTTGCTTTAGGCCCATGCAAAAAGTTGCAGAGTGAGGGGTGGCATGAGGTGGGACTATATGTAAAGGACCTCAGGTTTGTATAGTTAGGAAAACAAAAATGCAATTTTGTCGACAAATTGTCATTTGTTCCGATACGTAATACAAACCCTCGGTCCTTTAACAATAGGAAGACTCACTTCTTGGTGGGAGGAATCTGAGTCTTTTTGGTGAACAGACTGGTGTTCGTCCAACCCTGGAGTGCCTCCCTGGTCGTAAGAGCAAGGGAGGGATCCAAACCTCTGTCCGATTGATCGGGGTGTGCACCGCAGGATCAATGGTCAGACCTCTGGGCCAAGTACTAAGAGAGAGGCAAGCGTATCTCTTCGTACCAGCAAGCAAGAACTTGTTCCTGTTTGCAAGAGACAATCATAAAATGATGGGTTTGTCTCAATTTGGCATCCACTTCCTCCCCCTTGTTGGAGGAAGTGGTGGATATTTACTCCTATCCCCCTACTGAAAGGGATAGGATGGTGCTCTATTGAGTAGCTCACCTGCATCTCGTCCTTACCCAGCAGGGTGACGACCATGTCCCTCTACCCAAAGGTAGAGGGAAGAAAAAGATGGGAAGAGGAGCCAGTCACACTCTCATTCCTCATCCATTCTTACGGTCACACCAGGACTCGATGCTGTTCAGCCTGCGAGGGTCTGGGTTTAACTACACAACGTGTTGAGCAACCACCACGGTTCCCAAGGAAAAAGATCCAAGGAACTGTGGGCAATATCCTGAAGGTAGAAGGAGGTGCATGCGGTCCGGTTGGACCAGGCGCCTGCCTTCATTACCTGCGCCACGGAGAAGTTTCTTGCGGAACGCGAGAGAATATGAAGAGGCGTCCACACTCATCCTGGGTGTCGAGTTTCTTCAGACAGCTCCGTCGCACCTTCACAGGACAAAGCAGCATAGCCTTCGTATCGGAGGCGGTGATGTCCATTAGGGAGGGTATTGTGAAGGACTCGAACCAATCTTCAGTTACCGAAGGGTTCTGAGTCTTCGCTACGAAGATCGGTACGAAATCGAGCGTCACAAATCCCCATCCCTTTGTGCTTGACTTCTCAAGAGAAGTCATGCAGTTACCTAAGACGAAAAGAAGGGAATAGTCCGTATGACCTATCCCTCTTCTCGACTTTGGTTATGTACAGAACTCATACTGACAAGCTATTAAGACGAAGTAATGATTGCTCTGGAACAACCGAACTAAGTCCACAGCATAGTTCGTAACTGACTCGGACGCTCTGACAGCTGCCGACTGACTGGTTCGCAATCAGTAGAGGCAAGTTGTCCAAGCATCCGGGTAAGTCACGTGACCTTCGCCCTTTAAAAGAGTTATGCTGAGAGACCAAACAAATAAATATTTGTTAGTCACCGATGCCGGACGGCGCGGCGATGATTCTCTTAATGCATAAGCTCAAAAGGCGAAAGTCAATTGCCTTCAAAAGACCGAGGTCCCTGATGGCAAGAAAATCTCATAGACGTTGAATCTCAGCTTAAGGAGAAACAACACTATGTGACGTTGAAGACGAAGGTAGGCAATGAATGCAACCTACGTCTTCCAGCTGAATCGAGAGAAGGAATCTCAAGATTCTAAACCTGTGCTTACAAATGACTGAAAACGCTAACCGCCATTTCATTGCTGTCCGTTGTGCAATGAAAGCGGGGCGTTCTTCAGTAATGAAACACAGGGGAGAGCCGCTTGAAGAACTGCTTCTCATGGGCTGAACGTTTGGAAGTAGAGCTGGCAGGTGTGGGAGTAGGCGATGTCTTTCAATACATCTGCTAATCCGGGGTGAACAATGACAATTGTACACCTCCGAATACAAGATATTTTGAGGACAACTCAGATTCCGCAAAAATCATTCGCATTATCGGGATACGATGCAGCAAGAGACTATTACAGAATTCTGTTACCGTGCGGTAAACAGAAAGATGAGAGTCGAATAGATATCTCTGTTTAAAATTCTCGCAATACCGAAGACGATGAATACTAGCGTTTCTCAGCAGTAGATGGTCATTCATGTATGCGAGAATCCCCGTTAATCAGAGACTTAAGTCCGTGATTGTTGGGCAGAGATACGGTTGTTATTCAATCAAAGCAGGTGAGAAAGACATAAAACAACCGTCTATCTCAAAGCGGCAGCTGATACTGAAATGCCTCGGGCAATTCAATACGCAGTAGCTGTCGCTGACTCGTCATCCTGAGTTGCCAAGTAATCCTTTCCACGAAGGAATGCGTTCGGCTAGAACCACCGAGCATAAAAAGATATGCTCGAGCAATTATATTTAAGCGAAACGAATTTCGGTAAATATAAAAGCTAAATGGTGTTGTTGTGACAACACCATAAGTATATAAAATTGAAACTGGAAACTCCTGGGAGGTTGCAGGCAACCCGGGTTGCAGTTCAATTAGAATACTTTTCGTCTAAGTCGCAATCCGTAGAATAACCAGGATATGCGCCTACCCCTCGGACCATTCAACTGCTTAGCAGAATCATGTCGCGAGGTTAATATACGTAGTATATTTGTAGGATTCTGAACAACGATCTCCATCCTAAATTCTTTCCTTCAAGAAAACAAAATAAGGATTGGAGATCGACCACCTTCGTTCTCTATTAAAGAGAGTGAAGGAGAAGTCTTCCTCGAAGGAAAGCTTCAATGGATGAACAGAATACTAAGACGATAGTTCCAGCCAAACTGGATATTCCCGTCCGTTCTTCTCTATTCCAGGTTGGTCGCCTACTGTAGATAGTCTTCTTTCAGCAGCAGTCTTCTTCCTAATGCTAGAAATTCCAGGCAAGGAATTCGAGCATAGGCGAGGTTCCCGATTATCGTGTAACATATCGGGGATTCTCGTCTCGCTCACTTTGGACCGTGGTCTCGCCTAAGTGTTTGGAGATCGTAAGAAACTCTAAACATTCTGAATGCGCTAGAAATTCCGTAGAAATTCTAAGCAGTCTGCGAAACCCCCACCGAATTCGTCAAACGATATCGGCTGGTGGTCCTCTCGATTCCCGTAGAAATCGAGAATGGGCAGGATCCCTCCTCAACGACCGGGGCTTACGTCAGGTAGGACCCGAAGGTCCCCGCCCTGGTAGCGCAGTCCCCAACGTGTGGGATCCTACAGAGAAATCTCTGTAGGATCCTTCCCCTTTCCCTCGTAGCCGTAAGGAGAGAGGGAATGAGGGGGAGGAATTGGATACTCGCTCGCCTTCCCAGTGGAACTAGCAGTTGGAGAAGAGTAGGAGCAGCCATCGCCTTGCGGCGATGGCCTCTCAGAGTCTGGGAAAACGTATCGTCAGGAGAAAACGTTTTTCCCGAGGAGGGTTACGAACTCTCACTGTAGGTAAGGGTCTGCCGCCACTGTGAACGTCGTCTGGGTGGGGCTGATCGACACCTGACAGGAGAGAGCCGATAACCGTCCTCCGACTCATTCCAGTCCTCGTCGAGGTCGAAACCTCTCAGGAGGACCGAAGGAGTATTTAAATACGGTGTCCGAAGACACGTAGAAACGCCGCTGTCGCAGTAGAGGAGGTGGAAGTAGCTTGATCGACCGGCCAGAACTGAGAGAGCCTTCTTGTCCGGAGACGAGAGACTCTGGTTCAAGACAGAATCGGTAAGCTCCGATCGCGGCATACCCACCGTCGGTTTTGGGTTCCCTCTCGGGCCCCAAAACGACTCGAGCAGAGACATGGGCTCTGCTGGTGGGAGCGGCGATCCTTCCCCCCGGTCGTTGTGCTGACGAATCAGTGCAATAACCTGGGTAAAGTTACTCTGAATCTCGGAAGTTACAGCGTCTTGAGGAGTAGACCGTCCAGTCCCTCCAACAAGAGCAGCTCCCAGGACCCTCCTCCTTCAGAAGAAGGACCAGCAACAGATCCCTGACGGTTGCCTCCAATCACTTGCGCGTACGTCCTGGTTGGTCCTAAGACCAACTGGCACGTGCGGCGTCCGTGACGGGATCGTGAGCGGCGCATCTCTCACGATCACTCCTATATACCTAGCTCTTCCTGCGTATGCCGAGGAAGTTGAAGGTATCGGAGAGACAGAAACTGACGCTACCCCCCTCTCCCCCTGACGGTCGCCTCCAATCACTTGCGCGTACGTCCTGGTTGGTCCTAAGACCATACGTGGCACGTGCGGCGTCGTGACGGGATCGTGAGCGGCGCACCTCTCACGATCACTCCTAGCTACCTCGCTCTTCCCGGTGTAGCCCGAGGAAGTTGAAGGTAGTGGAGAGACAGACCTGACGCTCCCCCCCCGCTCGCTGGCAGGACCAGCGTACGTGGGGGGCTGCAGCCGATCACCAACCCGCGGTGGGGATCGATCTGCAGGCCTGGCCGTGCCGCTCACCTGTGGCGAGCGGCTCGACTGAGCACGTCGACCCCACCCCGGTCCCGTGCGTCAGACGAGCTGCTGCTGGTCACCGTATCCGCCCGGGATCCCTGTGGGAGCGGCGGTCAGGTGACCTGCAGAGCTCGCTTTCGCCGTGAGACCGGTGGAGCGTCCTCGCGGCACGTCAAACCGCTGGTACCAGCCGAGGCTGGTACCGTCGGTCGAGGGGACCTGGGGGACCTCTTCCCAGCTCAACCCGTGGCCGGTCAGAGACCGTCACGTCCACCAGAGGTACCGGCTGGTCGCTGCGAGAGCGGCCGCTGGCCTGGCGAGAGTCACCTGAGCGGCTCTCGACAGTCTTCTGCTCCGTGCCTCGGTCATGACGCTGAGCGACTCAGGCGTCTTAACTTTGGCTGCACGGTCACCCGAAGGAGATCGTACACTCGGAACTTCTCGCGACGAGAAACCGAGCCGGTACCTGGCTTAGCAGCAGAGCTGCCAAGACCAGGCGAGGGTGTACCAGCGGTAGCCAGCACACCCTTGGTCCCCGTCTTCTTCTTCTTCTCAGAAGGGAGACGGGCCCCGTTCCCGAAGGAACAGGAGGACCAGCAGAAGAACCCCCCCGTCACACCGGAATGTGACGAGCCCTTCGAAGTTCCCGAAGGAGTCTTCTTTAGGGGGAATAACAAAACCCGGTTACCAGTCGTGGTCGCTGCGAGAGCGGCCGCTGGCCTGGCGAGAGTCACCTGAGCGGTTCTCGCCAGCCTTCTGCTCCGTGCCGTGGTCTTGGCGCCGAGCGAACTCTGGCGCCGAAACTTTGGCTGCACGGTCTCCCGAGGAGAGCGTACACTCGGGATCTCCCGCGAACGAGAGACCGAGCCGGAACTGGCGTAGCGGCATCGCCGCTAGCACCAGGCGAGGAAGTACCAGAGCTAACCGATACTCCTCTGGTCCCGTCTATCTCTTCCTTACGGAAGGGGAGACGGCCCGCTCCCGAAGGAGCAGGAGGACCAGCAGAAGGACCCCCCGCGGGCCCTTAGAAGTTCCCGAAGGAGACTTCTTAGGGGGGGGAGGCAGCCTTCTTCTTCTTCGGCTTATGGGCCTTAGAAGTCGAAGGGGAAGAGGCAGCAACAGACGAAGATGACACCTTCCTCTTCTTCGTCAGCTCACGCAGGACAGTCGTCAGGTCCTCCATCCAGGCCGGAGTCGGGCCTATTGCCGAAGCAACACGGCCCGACTGCACCTGTCCGGAAGGACCTGGGATGGGGAAACACCATGGGCAAGGACCAGCATGGACGGCGGGCATAACCAGGGAGCAGCAAACAGCAACCAGCTCAGGAGCGGCAGGACAGGCGCAGGAACCAGGTGCGAAACACAGCAACCAGCTAGGACGGCAGGAAACGCGGCAGCGGTAAACACAGAAGGGACAGCCAAGCCACAGTACGGGACCACAGCAGCGACAGGTACGGCAGGCCCAGCCATCGCCTCGTAGCATCATCGGCAGCCAGCGTGGTACTGGCGGCCGGTCCAGGGGCGAGCTGCTGGAACAGCGGAAGTCTGGGGCAGGCAACACGAAGAAAACACAGGCGGCGGCGGCATACCCCTCCTCGGTACGGCGGCGACCGGCCCTAGAAGCGGCAGACGGCGTCACCGACACAGCATGGGGAGTGTAGACCAGCGGGGGGTGAAGCAGCATAAGCGGCCGTGAAGGTTGTAGTGGAGACCACTCCAAGGTCACCGCCCCAGACCTCGCTAGACTCTGCAGCAGATCGTGGATGCTAGGCACGCCCTGCAGCCGCAGTGGTCCATACCTGTCCAAGGTCGTCTCCCACGGCTGTAGCACCTGCGGTAGCACAGACAGATTAGTAAGAGGGGTTCCCTCACGCACAGGGGGGGAGACATGCCCCCACCCGAACGGAAGGAAGACCCCAAAAACAAAATACGAGGAAGCTGAGCGGGGGGGCAGGAAAGAAGAAGCGAAGAATCGGATACCAAGGGAGTCGCGGGAGAGCTTTCCGACGACTTCCTGGCAGACCTTCGCTTCCCCTACCTACCCCCGCACAGCAGTGAAAAGTAATATGAAAATGAAACAGGAATACTGCACTTGCGATTCACTTCATAGAACTAAAGAGGGAAAAATCAAATTCCCACCGGTAAGAGCGGAAACTTGATCCTAATAATATGATGCTATCATAAATATATATGAAAATGAACAATACTGCACTTGCTATTTTCACTTTCACAGCAATAAATCGTAAGGATTAATTCCCGGGTAAGAGCGGAAATTGATCCAAATAAATTTGATGCAATTAATAAATGAAAATGAAAAGAAAACTGCATTGCGAATCACTTTCATTGCATTCTATTCATACAAAATAAGAGGCTCTTGCCGAGCGCAATCAAGCTCTCGGCAACGAACGCACAGGGCAAAAATATAATGAAAAAGAGTACTTACATCTTTCAATTACACACTTTCGCCCAAATACATGACTCGGGCGCGAGTGCGCCCGCCCTCGGCACCGAGACATAATTCAATGGGTTCAATTCATGAAAAGAGCGGAAATCGCCGTCTCTACGGCGATAGCTCCATGTTGATTCATAATTAAGTAACTGAAAATGAAAACAGTGTACTTACAGTTTCATTTTCAAGTCAAACCAAACCATTAGTAGAAAACACAATATAAACAAAAGCATACGACGATGAAGCGGGCAGAGAGCGATGACGAACACGTCCTTCACACCCCGCGGCCGAAAGCAAAAGTGATTCTTCACTCTCTGGGCGCGCGGGCGCGCGCACGATCGGACAAGCAGTTAAAACTACCCGTTCTCCCCTTGTTCGAAGCTTACGACCGTCCCCCCAGCTGCCGCTAGTTACCTTCCTATTGTTTAAAGGACCGCGGGTTTGTATTTACGTATCGGAACAATTTTAGATTTTTTGTAAGTTAAGTGTTACAGTTTTGTTAAGGTGTTTTGTAAATTTTAGTTTTATAGTTTTCCTTAAATTTTTTATGTGTTTTCGTAAAGTTAAGTGTACGTGCGTACATACGTTATCTGCCGTTTGTCCTCCTCCTCCTCTGCCGCCACTTTCGGAGATAGCCTCACTCGAAAGGTAAGCTTCCACATTTTACGTCACAGTAATAATATTTCTTGTACACTAATATACACTTTATTTACAGGTTTTGCATTTTTAGTCTTAATTTAGGTATTGAATGGTCCAAATTGTTGTAGTATTTCATTGTTTATAGGTCAATTTAGCTTTATTATGAAATTTAATGGGGTGTTTTTGGAGGGCTTGGAACAGATTAGCCATTTTACATGTAAAATGTCTTCCAAGATACGAAAAACTCATTATACGAAGGCTGCCTCGGAACGGATTAATTTCGTATCTCGGGGTACCACTGTATGTATTTATGTATAACCATAAAATGTATGATTTACTTTAAAACAGTATTAATAATATTTCAAAGATTAATATGAACCATAATAGGATATTTTATGTATATTTGATGAAGGATGGTCTTTTTAAGGATACTTTGGTGTTCGCATGTTCAGGATAGGAGTTTATGAGCATTTTTAGAGGGGGGTTCCAAACATTCGCGGATTCTAACTATTCTCGGGGGGGTCTGGTACGCATCCCCCACGAATACGGGGGACTACTGTACATTGCAATTAATCAAGGTGTTCTCACTGCATAAGGTTGTCTTTAACGAGTATCAGGGAACCCTACAAAAGTTAAATGTGAATGGCAGTCCTTTACCCCTAAACCCTACGTATTCCTTCATCCCACAAAGATTACAGAATTTGCTGCTTAGTAAATTTAGCAGGTTGTTGCATGAAAAAATTAATGAATCTAACAAAAACTTTCTTAAATACTAAACAAAACACAAAATTTCAACTGTTAAGTGTTATATTTACCAGAGTAATGGGTATTGTCATAACAAGGCAGGGCAAAAGAGCTTCCTGAAGTCTGGTTGAGTTGTCACTCAGAGAAATCTCTGCTAAAGCTGATAAAATCAGAACTTTGCGTTCTATGTGATCCTTGCTGGTGCCCTGAAAAGGATATCTTTTGTAATTAAAAGTAGACAAGAAAATTCCAAAATCATATTGCTGCATTTTTTGGAATAAAAAATGGAATTTATTTATTTATTACTTTTTTTTCTTCCAACCTTACAACATATCTTAAATATCTTTTGAATGATAATCAATACTATGAAATGACAACTTCTTAATCGATTTGTATTTTTTATAACTAACATATCTGAGGTCTTAACATTAGGATAAATATTCTGACGCCAGCCAGAAACTGGTAAAGTTAAAAAATTGTGTACGCAAGGGACTATTGGCATCTGTGCATGGTCATGTGGAGCCACCCACATACCCCTCTTTAACCCATGACCATGTTGGTTGTTCTTCCTACCCAGTGTGGCAGGATCACAAGCTAAAAAATAAGCTTGTAAAATCCCCCCCACATAAACTTAACCAATCCAGCTGCCCAACTCACCCTCAGTCACACTTTCCTCTTTACACTACGGAATATGCAGGACAATTGACCTACCTACACACAGAATAAAAAACACAATGAATGAATAATTAATAATTATCTGGCGTCATGACTACCAGGATCATTGACGCCGAATGAAGCCATTTGGACAACCAATTTGGGAAAAATCCACACACACATCATAAAAACTCTTAAAATTTCGCATCAGTTATTGTACTATAGCTAGTGCAAAGATGCTACTTATGCATTAAACACCACCAAAGCTAAATTATTATCTTTATTATAATAGTTTAACCAGACCACTGAGCTGACCTTCAGCTCAGTGGCTGGCCCAAAGGATTAGATAAAATGCAAGGTCAAGGCCAAAGGCCACGAGCTTGGACCAAACAGGTCATATAGGATAATAAATAATAAATTAAGATTAAACAAAAAACTGCACAGAGGCAAAGGCTTTCATACTAGAACACAAACAGGCAATAAATATATTTATTCACGTTACCATACATTAATTCTATAAAACCAAAGCTAAAAACTACACATACATAAAAGCAAAATACCTAAATTTCGTTAAAAACTCCAACTTCTTTTAAAAATTCAACAACACACTCATAATCATACTGCACTTCTTCACCCAATATTTTTGTCAAACTGTAATTACCATCTATATCACTTTTGTCTTTAAAGTGCTGCTCTCTCAGTTCCCGATGACTAGGACATTCAACTAGCAAATGCTTAATAGTCATTGGGACGAGACAGTCATCACAGTAAGGCTGGTATTCACCGCTCATGAGATACCCATGTGTCAATCTTGTATGTCCTATAAGGAGGCGGCATATCGTTACTTCCCATTTCCTAGGCATAGATTCATATTTCCAAGGGTGTGTATACGTGTGGCAAACTCTTTCATTTTATTTGGTCCTGCTTCGTTCCATTGCTGTTCCCATTATCTTGCAATGAACTTTGATATACTAAGAAAAAAGTCTCTATATGGTACAGCAATTGGTCTTGTTATCATATTGGTTGCTGCTGATTTTGCTAGTTGGTCTGCTTTTTCATTTCCATATATATTTACGTGCGCTGGGACCCAGCAAAGAGATATAGTAATCCCTCTACGCTGATATAGAAATACACGCTGTGAGATTTTCAATGTAATTGGATGATCAGTATTAAAAATTTCAAGTGCCTGTAATGCACTTTTGGAATCACAAAAGATGGTGATATTAGTGGAATTCTGGAGGGTTGCAATATGTTCCAATGTTGTTAAAATTCCATACAGTTCCGCTCTGAAGTTCGATGTTACGATGGGTAGTGCTCCTCTGCGGCTAAAATCATCACTAAAAACTCCATATCCGACTCCATCATCAGTTTTGGAGCCATCAGTAAAATAAATGTAGAGCCTGAGTGCTCTGCAGCATGTTCTAAAAATAATACTCTGATTTCTGTATCTGATTTTTCTCTTTTAATACCTTTAAAATATTTACAAAATTTAATTACAAGTAATTTCCATGCTGGGGTAATTGGTAAATTAACTGGACATACAGGATTTCTTGACATACGTATTCATTTTTTCCAAGATCTTTTTCACTCTAAAACTAAAAGGCTTAGGAAACCTTGGATGATTTTCATAAAAGTTGTTGTAAGAATTTCTATTCGCTGCTTCAAAGGCTTTAGAGTTGGGGATTCTCTGAACCCTAAACCAATATCTGATAATTGATGATTGGCGATATAACTCTAGTGGGATTTCTCCCGCATCAATTAATAAACTTAAGATGGGAGAAGATCGAAAGGCACCTGTTGCCAAGCGTATACCGGTATGATGTACTGAATCTAAGATCGGAAGACGATTGGATCAAGCAGAAGATATATTTCACATCCATAAAGTAACTTTGAAA
Organism: Macrobrachium nipponense; assembly: GCF_015104395.2. Lineage (NCBI taxonomy): Eukaryota > Metazoa > Arthropoda > Malacostraca > Decapoda > Palaemonidae > Macrobrachium > Macrobrachium nipponense. Next base: position 19,856,683 of record NC_087208.1, read on the forward strand.
TAATAAGTGACTTGTGTAGTTTTATAACTGTCTGCCTGTCTGCACCACAGTTGGTATTAGATAATACTTTCAAAATACTTAAAACTTCAAGGCACTTAGTTTTAATGTTTCAGATGGGGAAGCGCCAATTGAGTTTTTTGTCGAATATGAGGCCTAAGAAGCGTACCTCTTAAACACAGGGTATTCTATGGTTGTACAGATAAAGGTCTGGGTCGGGGTGTACTCCCCGAAGGTGGCAAAAATGCATAACAGTAGTCTTACTGGCGGACATTTTAAATCCCTGTTGTTCAGCCCAGTTTACTATCTTATTTATTGTCAATTGTAATTTCCTTTCTGCAACTGACATTCGTTATAACAGACGCGACACCATTTATTGCTAACACAAAAAGTGTGACACTAAGCACACTTCCTTGTGGGACACCCTCTGCTTGGCATCTTCTATCTGATAATGTGCTGCCCACTTTAACTTGAAAATATCTACATTTCAAGAATGCTTTAATGAATAGGGGCAATTTTCCTCGTAGACCACAGGTATGAATTGTCTTAAGAATGCCATGCCTCCAAGCAGTATCATAAGCTTTCTCAATATAAACAAAAATAGTTATATGGTGCTGATTGGAGGCAAATGCTTCACATATGGAGGTTTCCAGCTGCAGTAGGACATCTACTGCCGAGTGCATTTTTCTAAATCCACATTGTGAGGGTGAGAAAATACCATTACGCTCTAAATACCAGACAAATCTTGTATTCACCATTTTTTCCATTAACTTGCATAAATAGCAAGTTAGTGCTATTGGTCGATAACTAGCCAATGAAAAAGGGTCTTTACCTGGTTTAACAAAAGGTAATACAAAAGCCAATTCCCATATGACTGGGTAGCTATTTTCAAGCCATAATCTGTTAATTATACTTATTATAAATAGTTTTGTATTTTTTGAAATATGCCTAAACATTTGATAGGGAATTTCATCCGGACCAGGGGCAGTGTTAGTGCTGCCAGCCAGGGCAGCATCAAATTCTCTTTCTGTAAAGGGTAAATTATATGGCTCTATCTTATCTGTGGAAAAGTCTAATCGCAGTTGTTCTTCTCTTCTTCTATATTGATATCCAGGGGAACTGTCAGATTTATTTGACACTTGGGCAAAATGATCGGCGAGTTTATCACTTACATCTTTTGCGTTGGCGATGAGGTTGTCATTAACTTTAAGTACTGGGGGAGGACTGGGAGTAAATTTCCCAGCAATCTTTTTTATTTTCTTCCATATACTGCAGATAGGTGTTTGGTGGTTAATGGACGATACAAATGACGCCCATGACTGCCTTCTGGCAGTTTTCATTACCTTTCGAAAACGCGCTCTATTCTGTTTGTATATTATCATGTTTGCTATAGTTCGGTGTCTACAATAACGTGTAAGTGATGTTCTTGTGACTCGGTGTAACAGTGTGAGCTCTTCAGACCACCACAGGACTGGGCGTCGCCTAAAAAGACCTGTAGTTTTGGTATAGAATGTATACCTGCTGTATGAAATGTCCCATTTAATAAATCGATTGCATCATCTGCATCACTTTCTATTTCGCTTAGCTCTTGAACTTTGTTCCAATCTGCTTTTTCAACATTCCACCGTGAGATCTTTGAACTGGTGGGTCATCATTGGAATTTATTATTAAGGGAACATGATCACTACTTTGCCAGTCATCATTTGTCTTCCATCTGAAATCCATCGTGCAATTGGAACTAGATATTGTAAGGTCTAAGCATGAGACTGTACCTGTCTGGATATGATAATGAGTGGGTTCTCCAGTATTTAAAAGACCTAAATCTTCATTTTCTATTATGGAAGCTATAATATTCCCTTTTTGATTTGATGTCACATCTCCCCATAAAGGATGTCTGCCATTTAAGTCTCCCATGAGAAGAAATGGTCGTGGAAGCTGATGAAGTAAATCAATTAGTTCTTCTCGAGTGATGGGATTGTTTGGTGGAAGATAAAGGGAACAGAGTGTGTATTTTCGTCTTAAGTGAATTTGAACCGCAACACCCTGTAAAGGTGTATTTAGTGGGATTGGAAAATGAGGAAGGTCCCTGCGAACATATATAAGGGAACCTCCATGTCTTCCCACTTCCAAATTATATTGTGTTCTATATGATATATAGTCTCTTGGGCAAGGTGTGTGGACATCAAGCATTGTTTCTTGTAATAAAAAACACAAACACATGTACTCACCCAACTGCAGATACTCAGGGCTATACTGTGCTGTCCGCTAGTCGAGGTCACTGAGACACTAACAACAACAAAGACAACAGCCAAGAACCACAACCCAACAACACAACACCCAAGGACCACAACAACAACAACCAAGGAACACAACCACAACTCAACAACACAACAAACAACCAAGGAACAACCACAACCCAACAACAAACAAGGAATACAACCACAACAAAAGACCACTGCATAAACAATCACCAACACAAAAAACAAGGAACCCAACCACAACCTCACATACAACTCAACAAAAACTCAAAAGCACAACAAATCCAACAACTCTCAAGCAAACAATATCAAACTCAACAACTAAACAACAAACCTAAACCACACAACTTATCTGTCTTTCAATGCCTTCAATAGACTGCTCCCAACATTACTGATTTTCACAAGCTCTGACCAAAAACTGACTAAAGACGAACTCAAAACACAGAACTCTAAACTCCAACAGCACCAGCAGACAACCCAGAATCCACCAACAGCCAATTCAGTCGTTAACCATCCAACTGTCAATTAACAACCCCCCCCCCCCCCTCTCTCTCTCTCTCTCTCTCTCACAGACAGTTAAATGGAACTCCATAACTCCTCCATACCAGGTTAGTTGTTAAGAGGGGTGGTTAGAGGTGGGCCTTTGTATGTTAAGACCTCAGGTTTGATAGCTATGAAAAATACAAATTGATTAAAAATTTGTCATTAGTTCATATATGAAACAAACCCTCTGTCTTAATATTAGGACAGACTTACTTTTGGTGGGAGGTAAGAACTATTAACCAATTGGAGGTTTGGCGCCTTTGATCAGTTTTCTGAATAACAGTATATTCTAAGAAACAACTGACCAGTATTTCAGAATCTAAAATATGTATGAATATCTTAGATTCCGACTTCTGGGTTTCTATACAATGTCACAGTTCATTGCCTCTGAGAAAGATAAGAATCTATCTGTTCTACTAACAAACCAACGTATCCACTTATGTATGTTTGTTATCATTCCTGTCCTCCTTGTTAAAGAGAGGAATGTCTTGCTACTGATAGGTATCTTACAATGATGATAACTGACAGTATATCTACTTCATTAACTTGTATCTTGTCTGTTCCAGTTCCTGACGGTACTCTCTTCATACTGACCGTAAATAAAGAAGGATTGAGAAAATTGGAAAGGAGAGAGACCAGTTATCTCATCCATTTCCCTTTTATACCCTCATCTTAGACAAAATACTAACTGACCTGGTGTATGATCAGAAAACTGAAAATGTTTTTTGTGCGTTAACGTTTGGAGGAATGGTTCCCCAGTACTTCCCTGTAAAGGAACCAACCTATTGATTAACTACAACTACTTGTGCAAAAGTAGAAGTGTTTGGTCAATATTCTCATAGGGACAAACCACATTGTATGCAAACGACAAACAAGGGAATTCTTCCTATCTGGAAAAGGTTTGAAGTCTTGGGTCAACACAAAGTCTCAATTCCCACAATGCAAACTGTCTGTGATTAACTGGATGAATCCACTGACTGGTTGTGAGGTGGCTCAAAAGTTGGAGACAGCAGGTGAATGTGGTTATTGCCTCTTCCACTGCTCTTCCAATGTAAAAGAGAATGTCTCACATTTCATTAACTATTGCCTGTGGTCCTCATGGCCATAAATTATTGACTGTCATAAAACTATAGGCTAGATCCTATGACCATCCCTGTTCTCATGGGACCAGTCGTCATAGTTCTTATAGACGCCTTCTATGGATGTCACCATTTTCAAGGACGCCTCCTACGTCCGTCATAGTCCTTATGGTCACCATAGTTCTCACAGCCATTGTATTTCTTACGGTTGTTATAAATCTCATGACCATCATAGTTCTCATGTGTCATAGTTCTTACGGCTGCCATAGTTTTCATGGCTCCCACAGTCCTTACGGCCGCCATAGTTCTCACGGCCATCAAAGTTCTTATAGTCGTTATAGTTCTCATGACTGTCATAGTTCTAAAGGCCATCGTAGTTCTTACGTCTGTCATAGCCCTACGGCCGTCATTGTTCTCGTGACCTGTCACTGGGCCGTTGAAAACCTAGACGTCAACCGTCTAAACGGAGCTAATAACTACTGCTTGAGCTTTCTTTTGGAGGGATGTAACAGTGCCCAGCTCGAAGACAAAGAAGAAATAAATCTCCTCTCAGGATGGGGATCTGCTATGAAGTCCTTTATCTCAACACTTAACTGGAGCACACACAGGTATCCGGCGATTTAGCCTACGAGAAAAGACAAGATCACGAAGACAATGATGCCTCATGCCTTCCGTCTTGTGTGTCTTTTCAATTTTCCTTTAAAAACTTTCAATTTCTCCATAAAGTGTGTGTTACTGAATATGAAAGCGTACTTATACTCGTTGTCACCCAAGACGAGAGGTTGGCAGCAGGAGATTGTCGTGATGTCATGACTGCCACCATTTTGATTGTGGTCTTGTCTATGGTGTCATCATGCTTGATGGAAGCGCGAGGTTGCTGATTGTACTCTTGTGGCCACAACAAAGAGACCCAAAATGCTGTGGCATTATGTATTACAAGGATGTGACAGTCCTGGCTCAAAGATGATGAAGAAATTATTCTTCTCCTCTTGGCATGAGGATCAGTCATGAAGTCCTTGATTCGAGGGTTCCCCAATTCTTCCCTGCTACACTAGACGGAGCTTCCATCAGTCACTTGTTCGACATTTACAACTGATTCTTGTGCTTTCTTATAATAGGGATGTGACAGTCCTGGCTCGAAGATGGAGAAGAAACTATTCTTCCCCTCTTGGCACGAGGATCAGCCACGAAGTCCCTTATTCTCCAATGATTGATTGGTGAACGCACTAATGTCATCATCACCGAAGTGGAAGAATAATAAGAAGGAAAGACTTGCGTCTTTTCCACTTGCATATTTGTTATTCTCACAACGCTTGCAATTTTTTCCATAGATGTGCGTCATTGAATCAGAAAGCATAGTTGTATAGTACTCTCAGACATCGAAGAAGCCAGAGTGGAAGCAAGCCTTAGTGCAGGCTGAGGCTGTGATGTTATGTCGGTTGCCATGTTTGTGATGTCACTGAGCATCCTGGATGTGACATCAGCACTTGACAGGAAGCACGAGGCTGCTGTTGTTATTCCTGTAGGTACAGCAACATTAACCCAAAATGCTGAGGCTCTGTACTACTATCTACGTCTCTACAGATGTCAAAGTATTCGAAACCCATTCAGTGAAGATCAGAGGTAGACAGGATATCCATAGCGAGGGAATCTGGAGGGAAGTGCGACATATAGTGAACCAACTGCCCATCTAGGGTTGGTACTCCTGATAAGCCTAACGTTGACTGCACACCCACCATTAACTGTGCCTCCCTATCTGGAACAAAGAACAAGATGGCGATGCACACCCTGTCCCCGCAGGGAAAGGAGCCCAATTGGTAGTCAAAATTACCTCCCAAAGCCCCTCCTGATGCATCCAGGATATGAATCCACAGATGAACCAGATGGGGTATGGGAAATACCAAGTACAGGTGGTGAACCAACTGGATCTAAACATAGCTTTCTGCACCTATGACCTACTACACGTTGGATGAGGCTCTGTGTACTCTGACATTAAAAAGCACGAAGATACCCATGCGTTTATCTGCTTCTTGCGAGATCCAGAGACATCTTATTAAAGCATGAGAAGTCTCACACACAAACAGATTCAAATCAAAGCAGGGGCCAAAATAAACTGGGTTTAAAAGGACGAAAGCAAAGCACGTCCTTTCTTAAAGGCGGTAAGAAATTAACTAACATGGTCATGGGTTAAAGAGGGGTATGTAAATGGCTCCACATGACTCGTGACCACGCACAGATGCCAATAGTCCCGTGTGTACACAATTTTTTAACTTTACTGGTTTCCGGCTGGCGCCGGGATATTTATCCTAATGTTAAGACCGAGGGCTTGTTTCATATATGAACAAATTATATTTAATAAAGACAGTATTTCAAACAAGTTTCATATTCATATATATGATCACTTGCTATATCTTGCCTTTTGACATGGAATAGCTGAATAAACAAACATGAACAAACCTTAATCAGAGTGAGAACTCTGCACAGGAGAGGAATAAAGTCTAGACTAGCTGGGTTATGTGCACTAACAATGAGAGATAAAAGCGGACGTGTAACTGGCAGCATATTTTCAGTCAAACAAAATGTATGTAAAATCAGTGGTCGTACATGGAGCATACTGCAAGATCTTAGCCTGAGAAAAAGAGATGAAAATACTATACAGTAAAATATTAAAAATAAAAACATTTTTCTTAGCTACATACATATTACAACATATTCTAAGGAAATATTATTTCAAATAATAAGTACAGAATGGTAACTAATAATCTTATGGACATAAGTTTATATTCAGTGCAATTGTTTACTACATATGATGTAAATCTTTTGCACATTCAAATATACTGTAGGTGAAAATTACTCTCCTACAATTCAACTGTTTTTTTTTTTCTGGTCTAATAATGTGACATCTTAGACACTGAAAAACTATATGTATAGCAAGACCATTTGTCACCAAAGGGTAGATTGTGATTTTGTCTCTTCCACATAAGAAAGCCCAGCATCTGGTCTCCCCATACGAGGTGCTGTCTTGTTGTGCCTAGTAATGTTTGCTGTAGGCAGTGGTAAAGACTAATTGCAGTATCCGTTTTGACTACTGTTCCATAAGTCTAGTAGAAACATTCAAGATTGTGACCGTTCCTTCACATAGTCTCAACTCTTATCACCCAAGTTCCTTCTCACTTAGTCTCAACTCATATTACCCAATCTTACTTCAAGGAACATCAGACATTAACCACCAAACTGGGTACATTAGATATTAGCTTAAACCCAAGAGGCTATGAGATAGAGGAAAGATTGACAACATTCTTCCATTATGCCAAAGGCAAAACTGCTTTCATATCATAGACAAAAACGTTATATTTCTTTTACCTGTGTGGAGTGATTCTGGCTGATGGCACTATAACATAAATCATTTGGACCATAGGCCAAAGCAAAAATTATGCTCAGCCAGGAATGTTAGAAGATGGTTGAAGGTGGATGATAATGCTAATGGTGGCAATAATTAAAAATTGTGCTGTTTAAAATCAACTTTGGTATAAATGAATGTTTAAGTGTGCTATGTTTAAAATCAACTTTTGTATAAATGAATGTTTAAAATACATGTGGATTTGCAATCACACATCCAAAAACACCAAATATCTTGTGAAAACAATATTAGTTATAAATACTGCAGAACTATGATGTATATAAATTTCATAATTCATATAAAAAATACTGAGTTACAACAAACTGCTAGTGATTAGTAATGAAGATGAATGTTCCCAGTCTTACTTGAAAATATAAAATAAGAACAATCTATATTCTGAAGGAATCAATTTGTTGGTGTGCCTGGATCATGAGATAATTGGCATTTGCTGTAATCAAAAGTGAAAAGTGACTGGTTCTTGAATCTGGACAATTCTTTCTT
>NC_087208.1:19869460-19956960 GCF_015104395.2 Macrobrachium nipponense
CTTTTCAGACTTTTCATTACCACATTGCAGAACCCATTTCCAAGTGAGTGCCACTTTCCACACTTCTGTGCCAGAGAGTAGAGAAGCTCGGAGCCCTCATAACTCTGGGCAAGGAGGCTGGTTACACTGGACCAGCACTTGACCAGTGGATAAAGAACGCAGCAGGCTGCCGCGCGCCTGAAGCTCAAGAAGAAAGAGAAGCAGAGGAGAAAGCAAGAGAAGCAGAGAGAAAGGAAAGAGAAGAAGAGAGAAAGCATGAGCTAGCTCTCCTAGATGACGCAATCTCTCTGCTAGCTTCTAAGCCCCAGACCATGAGCTGGACTCCCCGGTAAGAGGTGGTTGCGGAGGTTCTGCACCACTTGTTGTGCGCGTGGGCATGCTGTGGATTCCGACCAGTGCCCAAGTCGGTCTCTACCTTGGGAGGAGAGCTTCCAGGTGAACTTCTCCAAGGCTACCATGTAGCCCTGCCTGATGAACAGTCTCCTACGGCCTATCAGTGGTACAAGTCATGGCTGACACCGAAGCCCAGGTCTCCCTTATTTCCAGAAAGGCATTGCCTAGGGGTGCCAAAATCCAGACGAACGAAGAAATTCAGCTTTGAATGGATTGACGGTAACCTCTATTCTGTTCCTTCGGTCCTTCGAATGTAAAAATGCCCTTTCTGGACCAGGTGACCAAGGAAACCCCACATTGGGCCGCCTGGGCGTAGTTGACCAATTTCATGTTTATCAGGTGATATTGGGCTGAGATCTACTTAAGCCGTTATCTCCCCTGGACGCAGCTCCCACTACCAGATGCACCGGATCCCTGCAGCATGCCTCATAATCAAACATCAGTTTTAGATTCAGAGGCTAGTGCCTCCGATGTCCCCGACATCCCTTTTATTTGTGAACCGCCTGGCCCTGACCCAGTGTCAGAGCCAGACGTTTCTTCCGCATCATCTCAGCCTCTTACCATCTTACCGCCTACCTCCTCCACTTTGGAAGAGGTAAGCCCGACCAGTTTTAACCCAGGACTTGTTTCCGTGGGTGATTCAACGGAGGATTCCTTAACCTCCCTACCTCAAATCACTGCCAGAGAGGACTTTTCACCTGTGCCAGAGCACACTGCCAGCCTTGGTGACTCCACAGATTCGCAACCTGTGGGGCCATCTCGGCCTTACCGTCCAGTGCCACGGAAGAGGTTCTGGAACACGTTCTGCCGCGACTGTGGCCGCAAGGGTCACATGTCTGCCAACTATGGAGGGTGCGCTAATCACAATATTCCTGCCATCGCAATGGCTGTTACTAATCCTTCCTCCCTAGACTCCCAGCTAAGGGCCCTATAACGTCGCACCCCTCCAAAGCCATTATCAGCCAAGCCACGTCAGAGCCTACGACGACTCTGGCGCTCAAATCTCCGATACGGGAAGATCGAATCCCCTGAGGGGCAAACGTCGATAGACATCACTTAATAACCATTGAAGGTATCAACCATATTAAGCTGATCCTTCCGACCGTCCAATTGAGGGTCACCAGACCTAGTTTCTCCAAAGTATGTACTCTTGCAGTTGCAAGCTACATTCCAGGAGGTTACGACCTCCTCCTAGGGCAAGACATGAAGTCTCCCTCACCGTTCAAGAAGCCTAGGGGTCCTAACCCCACGACCAACCACTCCCAAGCAAGGAGTCATCGAAATTCTACTTCCTCCAGGAAGTACGTCCAACCAACAGTCTTCCCCCGTTACAAGGAGGGAGTTGACCATTTCACGAGTTCCGTTGCAAAACCTGCAATGTAATAGGGCACTCCATGATTGGCCTAGGTGGCCCTAGCCGACTACCCGCAGCGGACAATGTCCATTTTCCACAGGCTTAGCCTTCAACAAGAGACAGGAGCCTCTGTCTCCCATTTCCAAGGGCACACTGAAGTGGATTGCACCTCCGGTACCCGTCACAGGTCCAGTCGACCTCAACTCTCTGCTAGTGCCACTTGGCAGCACTGGGCAGTGCCAAGCTCCATCCAGCCTGGACGTAGAGCCACCACAGAACTTGACTTCTGCGCCTGGCCCCGAGCTAGTGCCGGCGCCTAGCCTAATCAAGGATCCTCCTACAGGAGATCCTCCAACAGGCATGGAGCTTACCACAGCCCATGGCCAATCCCATGTCCATGGAGTCGTCTTCACCCTCACCACTGTCGCCCGAGGATGAACCTCCGGCAGACCTAACCTTCATACCTCCTCTGGAAAACCAGGAACTGCCCGACCAGGAGTCAGCCTGGAGTTTTCCCCTTACGACGCTGTCGCAGCAGCCGGAGTGAGGGTCCTCCCCTGCAGTAGGTTCCACCTCTACGACGGTTGCTGCAGATACCGAAGTAGGGTGTTCTCCTGCAATCCCTCAGGCTAACACTGCCTCTGCTCCTGCCGGCGTTTCTGGCCTTTCCCCAGAGTCGGTGCCTCCGTCTACTCCTAGGACTGGTATAGCCAGGTCCTGGAGGAATAAGGAGAAGAAGAAGAAGGGACATAGCAAATCATTAACACACTAACCAAAGAGCCACATCTCCTGGGACACCTGTGCCCGAGGTACAGTGTAGCATTCAATTGCAGAGTGATCCTGGCACCTACCCAGAGAAGGTAGCCAGCCTGATCTCTGCCAGTAGAACTAACCTCCCTCCAACCCCTAGCCATGGTGATACTAACCCTCACTTAAATATAATTACCTCATTACATTTCCATCCTGGTAATGCACTAACCACTCATCATCCTCACGCTTCATTACCTCACCTCACGTAGTTTTAACAATTCCGGCGACACTTACTGCTGTGCGTACCACACTCTGGAATGATGCGTCTCCCTTTAACTGTATTGAGTAGGTTAGGCTAATGATTTAGTACCAGGGCATTAGGTTAGTAGCAGTAGATTTTCAAGTAACCTATCTAGGGGTAGAGTAGACTGTCGTCACAGACAACCCGTAGTTATTACTTAGGCTAGATTACATCACTACATTAAGTTAGTACACTTAGCATCTTTGCTATAAGTTAGTAGGCCACTGTAGTTAGCTGTATAGCTGCTCAAAAACTTCAAGTTGGAGTAGGAGAACTGGGTAGTCGAGACGATCAATTTATTTAAGCCAAGACCTTCACGCCTGAAAGGGAGTGAATGCCTTCTTAACAGGGGGAGCTGTGACGTTTATAGATCGTTCGTCTACCCGCAATTATTAATTAATTCGATTTGGAAAAAAACGGCCGCCATTTCTTTAGAATATCAGCTGATTTTTAGTAAACAGCCGTTAAAACCCGGGAAACCCAAACCCGCCAGCTAGAGATATGGGAGTTCCCCAGTTGGGGGGAAAAGTGTCTTTTTTATTTTGTCAGCTTTAGGGACGTACCTAAAATAGGGAAGGATGTAGGCAGATTGGTTACTTCTTAGACCTATATCTTAAGCTCTCTTTCCTGTGACCCCTCTGCTGGCTGTATGCTTGTTTTCCAGGATTTGCCTTGATCGTGGGGGGTTAAGCTGAATCCCAACCCCCAAGCAAACGACCTGCGTTCTGCCTCAGTCGGCTGCGAGACGTGATCTCGGACAGATGCCCAACTACCTGCCTTCCCATTTAGGCCTATCCACGGCGTACTAGCGCGCCCGAGCCCCAGACCTAAACCAAGCCGGGCGCCACGTTTTCTACAAAGGTCCACACTGAACATTGCATCCAGGTACGTCTTGTGAAACAGCATAATGCCAGTCCCTTATCACCTATTATCATTTTGATCCTCATTCTTCCAATTCAATTTCCCAGCAACAAAAGGAATCCTCCCTTTGTTCCCTCTCACTGCCTCATGGCCGCATGCTTCCCCTTGTGTGATCGTCCCAGACCAAGGAAGTCATTGCATACTTCAGTGAAACATTAAAAGTTCCTTCTCCCCAGTATTTAAAGAATTAATTAATCAAGCAAGAAGTCATTTTTCCTTTTATCTTGTTTAGTCTGGGATTCTTTTCCAGATTCCATGAGTCACGTGCCGTCTCTCTGCCCGCAAGTGTGCATTACCCGAGTTTATGAAAATCAGCTTGAATGACTCCAGTTAGAGCCATCATTTACCTTTTCTCCAGGCCAGCACAGGCCTTTTTGTAAATAAATAGCTGTAAAGTAACGAGCTGAGTTTTCTGGCGACCTTTTCCTCTAAAGAAATATTCATTAATGATCAGTTTTACGGTAAGTTCAATTAATTTCAACTTGTCTTCCTTCAATTATTTCCGTTTACGTATATAGCCTCTCTCAAGGCCAGCTAAATACGTAAATATATATATATATATATATATATATATATATATATATATATATATATATATATACATCATATATATATAGATATATATATATATATATATATATATATATATATATATATATATATATATATATATATATATATATATATATATATATATATATATATATATATATATATATATATATATATATATATATATATATATATACTATATATATATATATATATATATATATATATATATATATATATATATATATATAACATATCTATATATATATAATATATACATATATATATATATATAGCTCCTACTTAAAGGTCGATAGAGAAGGATACAGTTTTTGTCAAAGGTCAATTGTATTTTAATGTTTCTGCCCAGCTGAAGTTGATGTCTTGTTCAGCATTGCTATAAAAAAAAATGCAAATTAAAGTTTTTTTACTGGTCAGCTGTTGTGCTCTTTTATTTACACAAAATCTGCTAGCATATGCTTTACATAAAAGAATCTTGCTTTTGGTTATCTTTGCCTTATCAGCAAGAACAGAAAAATACAGGGTTGCAAAATACCGTAAATATACTCATGTAACACGCAATCTCGCATATCATGCGACCCCCAAATTTTCGCCCTTAAAAAGTTATTTGATCATGTAACATGTGAGTTCAACTTTTGCGACCAAATTACAATAAGCTAACCCCTTTTCCTCCATCTCTTTATCTATCTCATCTTCTAGTTATCTTTATCTATCCCCTTTTCTAGTTGTTAAAAAAAAGTAAAAGAGATATCTATCCCCTCTTCTAGTTAAAAAAAAGTAAAAGAGATTGCTAAAAGTATCATTAGCAATGTTATACTTTTCGTGTAAATGCATAAGCCAGAAAAAGTTGAAAAATTACTTTACTGTTTTTATGTTACAAATGACGTTAAGCAGAATAGGACTGATATATTTTTACAATACGTACTACATCCTCATTCACTATGGAGAAAAGATCGGCCAGGCCATATACCACTAAATTTAAGCTGCTAGTTGTAGCTGAGGCTGAGGAAAGAATGTTCATCTGCTAATGACTATTATTGTGCATCGGCAACATGGATGAAACTCCTTAAACAAAATTTAAGTGAAATGTGTTTTAATTAAAACTATTTGACATGATGACATGAAAGAACACAGTATACGGCATTCACTTCGATAAAAGATAAATATGTAAAGCTTGTAGTATTCTGATGAAATCAAGTGAAAATATCAAATGCAATCTGTTGATTTTTTTTTGCGAAATAAACATATCCTCAGCGCCATCTACTAAAAAAAAAAATTACTAAATTTCATTCACACCGATACATATTAATACGTATTAAAGTGATATTTTGACTTGAAAATGCTTTGTATAACGTAAAATAACCTTGTCCCATATCAATTTGGTACTTTTGAGATTCATTTACACTAACTAGAAGCAAGAAAATGGCTCTGATTAGAGTTCAATAAGGCGAAATAAACTTACCTCGCAATTTGTTCTCAGCCCATTTTCAAACCAAAACATTGATTGCTATGTTTGCATTTTATAATACAATGGTAATATGAAAATACATACAATACTATTGGCTGCAGTGAAGTAAAGCATAACTTTTTAAAAGATCCATGGAAAAGATGCATATTCATTATGTTTGTATTTTTATCATACAATACTAGTATGCGAATATTACATACTCTAATCTTATATCTCATGTATGATGCGACCCCCTTAAAATTAGCTCCAAAATTAAGTCTTCAAAAGTTGCATGATATGTGTGTATATATGGTAGGCAAATTGTTCATAAGGACAATGTCATATCCAAAGAATTTCATTCACCTTAAATCATTAACGTCAGTGTGAAATTCAAATGCACTCCTAGCTGGGCATGACAGAATTGGAGAACTATTGTTTGCAATATTTTTAACACGAAACCATAGCAAAAGACTTATTGCAGTTTGTATAATCCAATGCAGATTAACCCTTAATGGACAGATCCCCTCATGGTGAGCATTAATATCACACAGAATTGAATTGAAGGCATCAGGTGGAAAGTTTCCATTATTTCTATAGCCCATAAATTTACTAATGGCAACTTTTAGACTGGCTAAAATCTAGAAGCAGGCAGCTTATGAGCTAGTTGCTGTTATTTTCATATGCTCATAATTTGTTTCTAATTTTAGTTCTCATCTGTTTTGATATTGTATGAGCCGTAATTATAATTTTACAAAATAAAATAAATTTACTTATTAGAAAAAACATGAATAACTTAGTAAAATTTACAATTGTCTTGTAAAAGAGGCCCCACAAGGGGTTATAAATAGTAATTTTCAATTTCTCATAGAAGGCAAGGAAAATTTTTTGAATTTTTCTTCTTGCACCTTGTGCATTTGCATATCTTCCTCTTTCCATTTATGTTTTTTTCTTCTTAAATTGGCCGACCTCAAAGTTCACCCGGCCTAGGGTGCTGCATATTGATTTTTTAGCCTTCCTCGCAAGGGTTAAATTAACAATTGAAATCAACTAAGAACATTTCAATTTTATGCAAAAATGTTGGATTATGTACTGAATATTGAAATAATGGATGTTCATCACAAAAAATGAAATGGTACAAAAACTAGATTATGCTCATATCACCACTTGAATAACAGTCCTGAAATTAAGCAGCGCTACTATATGTGGCTCAGTCTGTAATAGTAATAAGGAATTGCACAAAACATTCCGGAAATTAGGGAATCACAATAATTACTGCATACGCTTTAACTACCTTATAATAACTATAACAACAACTAATGCTAGATAACACATGAGTCCTAGTGCACTGTTCATTCACAGAAAAATGAGTCAACTTCTAATTCAAACAGACAAACAACCTACTTCTATTCTTAATAAATCAGTATACCAACTTTTTGATTACTGAAACCAGAGTATGAAACATATGTTTTCAATTGAAATGTTTTAAAATATCACCATTAACTAGTTCTATGGACATTGCTTGAAAGGAAATATTAAGGTGGAAAACAAAAATGGAAGAGTGCAAGAATTGCTTGATTACTTGGAAGTTTTGCAATAAAATGATTTACTTCACATTCTACATAAAACTAAGATGTAACACTGTGAAAATATGATGTGTTTGTTCATTTAAATCCATTCATCAAAAGGGCTTATCTATGTGGAGAAATTACAGATGAACTAGCCCAATTTTGTTGAACAGAATGCTACTGTTATGCCCACCTAAGTTTTTTCTTGCCTTGTGTTTTCCTCTTTTCTCTTCCTCCTATATTTGCCACTTACTGCTCATAGTAATTTATACATTAGCATATTGCAGATGCTTCCTAAACTCTCTTTTTCTGTTAACCCTTCATGGAAGGATATCATCATATGAGTAACAATAACAGGTTTTGAGTGGTGGGCAGATTAACACACGGAGAGAATCAATATTAAAAGCCATCGATTTGTAGGAATTGGGCAGGAAAGAAGTTCCATTTCTTCAACAGCCTATAAATTTACTAAAGGCAACTTTTAGACTGCCTCGGCTCAGCGTCTGTGCCCTTTGTGGGCATCTCATGAGTCTGGACTTGAAAGAAGTATGTTGTACTTCTCTCTCTCATGTGATGTCTTTTTATGTATAGTATATATACTATACATATTTATAAAAGGCAATTTCTTTCTGTCTGTTCATTATGCACACCCAGACTATGAAATCTAGGGTTACCAAATTTTTAACACTGACCCCCCCCCCCCCCCCCCCCCACCCCCCCCCCCCCCCCCCCGAGAGTTTAGTTAAAATCTGAAGTTCAAAAACCATTTCTAAGGGGGCCATAACCCTTCTTTTTCATAACCCCTCAATTTTTACAACTTTCTGAGTTGACAGCATACTCTTTGGATTTTTCATAATTTCTTTGGCTTGACAAGATCCCAAGTGATTACTTATTCTAGAAGTGATTGCAAAATCCGCCCTGTAGGAGTTGTCATCATGGATGGTATGCCCCTTTTTATCCCGAGCAATGCCAGGTACAGCAGCTAGTTTTGTATATTTGTTCATAAATATACCCAGGGCCATATTTTGCAAAGAAAAGAGAAAAAAAATATTAGTAAGAACAAGTATACCATATATACTTGCATAACATGCGATCTCGCATATCATGCGACCCCCATATTTTCACCCTCAAAAAATTATTTTATCATGTATCTCACGTATCATGCGAGTTAAATTTGCGAGACCAAAATTTAATAGGCTAACTTCTTCTCCTCCTCTTTTATCTAATCCATTTTTTAGTTAGGCTAACCCCTTTTCCTCCATCTCTTAATCTATCCCATCTTCTAGTTAAGTTTAAAAAAGTAAAAGAGAATGCAAAAAGTATCGGTAGTAATGATATACTTGTTTGGAAAACGCATACTGCCAGAAACAGCTGATTTGCTGTGGACAACCAATCCGATAAAAACAGCCTTTTTGCTTGCATGTCAACCATCGTACGATAGTAAAAAAATTACCATAGTTACGTTACAAATGACGTTAATGAGAATAGGACTGATATATTTTTACATTACAGGTAGTAGTCGACTTACTACCGCAACTGGTTACGAACAACCAGTCATAAATCAATTTGGATGAAAGTCAGCCCATGTTAATTTACTGTAAGAATATTATATTAGCGTAAAGATGGTAATCAGTAACATCTTTACATATAGGGTAGCCTAGCCTACACTACACAGCATACTTTTTACATATATGACATACTAATTATTAATTTCAGCTAATTCTCTAGGTTCAGTGCACATTGGCTTATGATGATTCAGTACAAAGAGAAATTTAATAACATTTAACAAGTTAGCCTCGCCTATACGATGATGATACCGTGCGATATACGAATACAGTAGCCTAGCCTTCAGTATACTGTATACTGCATATACGATATAATTTAGTAATTTGTTAATATAAGTCAATTTTGGAGTTTCAATGCATTATGACTATCACATAAAAGCAAAACAAAAATGGACACGAAACAGGAATCAGATTCAGACCGACATTGGCACACCTAATTGAGCGATGTCAGGCTGCTGACGGCTATGTATATTTACGAAATAAAAAGTTATACAGTACAGTATCCAATAATATTGTATGTATTCTCATATTGTTGTATCATAAAATACTAACAATGCAGTCAGTGTTTTGTTTGGAAATCAGCTGATAGCGAATACGAGTTTATTTCTCCATATTTAACTCATTTCGGAGCGAATTGCCTTTCTTCTAGTTAGCGTAAAATATCTAGATGCTCTACTTATATGAGACAAGGTAATATGTCATTACAAGACGTGTTTTTAAGTCTTAATATGAATTTAATATATCTTGTTAACTAAAGTATTTTTTTCGTTAACAGATTGCGTTGTGGTCATGTTTATGTAAAAATATTACGTGATTCCATTCGCTATTCTCACTTCATTTCATCGTAGTACGAACTTTACTGTTACGTTACTTATCTTTTATCGGCATGAAAACAACAGTAAAATGTGTTCTTTCAAGACCAGAAGTGTTGATTAAAATAATGTTCTCTCAATTTTATCTATGGTTGTGTTTGATGGCATAAGTTTATTGGAGTTATATCCTTGTTGCCGGTGCACGATAATAGTATTATAGCCTTACTCGCTATGGATAAAAGATCAGCAAGGGCATATACGTACTGCTAAATTTAATCTGTAAGTTTTAGTTGAAGTTGAGAAAAGAATGTCGATATGCTAACAACTATTATCGTGCATCGGCAACGTTGATAAAACTTTCGCAATCTTTGGTATAGTACCATCAAACTCGACCGTAAACAAAATTTGAGAGAAGCGTGTTTTAATCACAACTATTGGGCATGAAAAGAACACATTTTACTCTTTTCACTCCAATAAAAGATAAATACGTAAACCTCGTAGTATTCTGACGAGATATAGTGAAAATATCGAACGGAGCATGAATTTTTGTTTACGCAATAAACATGCCCTCAGCGCCATCTACTAACGAAAAAAATAACTAAATTTCGTTCACAAACTATACGTTTTCAAGTAATATTTCCACTTAAAAACACCTTGTATAACGTAAAATAACCTTGTCTCATATAAATAGAGTATCTTGAGATTCATTTGCGCTAACTAGAGGCAAGAAAGTCGTTCTGATTTGAGTTCAACACAGCAAAACAAACTTACTCCTCAATCGCCCTCAGCTGATTTCCAAAACATAACATTGATTGCTATGTTTGTATTTTATAATACAAACAAATAATAGAAATATGAAAATACATATAATATTATTGGATGCAGTCAAGTAAAACAAAACTTTAAAATATCCATGGAAATGATGCATATCTATTATGTTTGTATTTTATCATATGATACTAATATATGATTATTACATACTCAAACTTTATATCTCATGTAAGATGCGACCCCCTTAAAATTAGCTCCAAAATTAAGGATTCAAAAGTCACATGATACGCGAGTATATAAGGTAATTTAAAAAAATTACAATATCTTTGATCTCTGTAAATTTACATAAATATTTTACAACAAACATACTCAGAATTTGTTACTGATTTTAGTTCTTATCTGCTGTGAGCTGTAATTATAATTTTACAAAATAAAATAAATTATAAGAAAAACATGTATAACTTGGTCAAACTTAAGACTTTCTTGTAAAATAGGCCCAAAGGGGTTGTAAACAGTTGCTTTCAACTTCATGTGGAAGGTAGGGGGATGTTTAGAATTCATTTTCTTACACAATGTGCATTTGCTTGTCTCCCTCTTTCCATTGATGTGCTTTTTCTTTAACTGACTGACCTCAAAGTTTGCCCGGTCTTTTTTTTTTTTAGCCCAGCTCTAAAGGATTAAGGGAATTTTCTGCCTTATGAATTTTAGTTATTATTCTTGGACTGAATAACATATCTTATTAAGTGAACCCATATTTTAAAATCTTATTTTTATTGCAGCATTTGTCAGGGATTGTTTATGATCTTTTGAATTTTTTACTCTCATTATAACCATGGTACGTATCACCTAAAATAAAGAGTAAGGAAACATGCTAGAAAAGGTTGCTTTTCATAATTTAAACCTACAGGTTTCTTCGTGTTTTTTTTTTATGCAACCTCCCCCCGACCCCTTCTGTACATCTCAACATAAGTGTCAGGAGTTTCCAGGGAAGACCTGCAACTCATTCATGTCTTGACAAGAGACTCCATCTTCTGTGTCCTCTGGCTGGAAAAAGCAGTGTTAAACTAATTTGTGAAGCCTGTGAGACATGGATATAGTCAAATGGTTTTGCTTCTTGCAGAAAAGATGTTAAAACCATCATTATAAGAGAGGCATGCAAGAAGCATCATCAGATAACTCTGGATGCACCATTTCATGCTCTCACCCTCAAAAAGCACCTTATGTTAATCAAATGTGTCACAGTCAAGACAAAACTAACTGATATAACCTTGTTGCATGTATACAAGCCTACTAAATTGTTGTCACTTATGCTAGGCTTGGATTTTCCCCCATCTCCCTCTCCAAACTAATCAGTTGCCCTATTTATGCCACCTATCCTGATGGCTCAGTCACCAACTGCTGACTGTGCCTCTAATAGCATTCCCACCCTCTTCAGCTCCAGCCATTGCTCAAGCAATGGACCCTGCCTTTATGGACCATCTCCAGTGACAGATAGTTTAACCAGTTCAATATCAACTGTAGTCTGCTTTCTTCTCAATTTAATTGTCAACATAACTGGATGGTATCAATAGTTCCCTCAGCAGCAACTAATAACCTACCTTGGGTATCTGTGCCAGAAATTACACTAACTGTTACGTCAACTGCTCCTATTCTGAGGCTGCCACTCCAGCCCTCTGGCAAGAGCAGTGCCAAGAAGATCCCTCCACCATGCAGTCTGTGCCATGAGCTTCCTAGAGACTACTATATGGACAGATGCCATGCAAACTCTGCGGGGTACCCTGATAATGGTAAAAGAAACACAGCTCCTCATCAGTAAGACTACAAAAATGGGATTCTCAAGGTTTGATTGGCGCTCGAAATAGTTTGAAGTCAGGCTTACCTGGTGGAAAGAAAACACACTGCTCCAAATCTCATCTCCTTAGCACTCCAGTGATTCACTAATTACATAACCAAGAACAACATGAAATCTTCAACAGATTGCTCCCATGAGTTTCATCTGAGGGTCTTAGCAATTACGTTAGTTTGTTCTTCAAACTATTCCCCATCTAACAGAAAAACCAAATAGTAAATATCCTTCTACCTCCAGCAAAAGGTCTTCAAAGTGGAGGATCATCTTTTTTTTAAGAGGATAAATCTTCATTTATGAAAGTCTGGACTAGGCATGTAGGATCTCCAAGCTACAGCATCCATATAAACCACTGAAGGAAACCTCAGTGACTGAGCTGTGCCAAGAGGAGAGCTCCGCAACTAATGGTTAAGGCTGCCACTATTGTTCAATTATAACCGCACAGTTTTGCCTGCACAGTCAGCCTGTGCAGGCATCACCACTAACGATACAGCTTTTTCCCTCCGTTCTCCATTGCTGCCATAGCATCAACAGATGATGGTCTGGCTATAATTGGGTAGCTGATAGCATAAAAAATTCATAATGTCAAGTACCACATCCAGTGAAAGATTAGTTGAAAAAATGAATTCAATACTCACATGTGAATTGGTTAAAATAGTTTATTTTTCCACCAAGGACTTTCATTATGTTTGTTAAATATTTTATGAATGAAGGAAGAGTACCATGGCAAGATAATTGTGTTAATTAAGTTAGTGTTTGTTTTCATTTCAAAGTTGACATACTATATATGACAAGTATTATTTTTCTCTGTTTCATCAGAATACTTAATACTGACTTCTTTTAATTTTAAGAATTACTTTCTTATGAAGTGTTACGAGTGAACATCCATAGTTTAAACCGTTTTCCTTTGTATGTTGATTAGTCTAGTTTCATTTCAAAACTGGTTTAAATGTGAGGTGAACAATGAATAAGTATTCCTAGTCTAACACTGTTTAATTTTTTCATCAGAAAGTAAAATAAGTCTTTTGTTCTCATTTTAAAAAATAATTACTATATGATGCATTATATACCTATTCATGTTTTGTACTATTTGCCATAATGAATATTTATGTTCATTTAAAAACTTGCTTATATGGTTTATAACCACAAATAAACATACATAGGCTTAATCTGCTAAGACAGTCTTTGGATTTTACTTGCTCCAGTAAAATCTCATTCATATAGATTTCAATGAAACCTACATGACATTCAGGAATGATGCTGCTACTTTCAGCTTTCATTATACACAATTATTTGTTCTGTGGAAAAATTGCAAAATTATAAATACATATTCTGACATCTATATCAATTATGAAAAACACAAGTAAATCTTATACAGTACATCATTAACTTAGATATATAAACACTTAAATCTAATAAAAATCAACAGTGTTCTTGACTGGTACATACAGGAAATGGAAAGCAAACCGAGCAAAAAAAGTTGCCTCCCCATATTAATGTTGAAGTGCACCTGCATAGGCTGTTTGGCTGGAGGAATATTGATTGAGATGAGGTATTTGCTCAGGTAGCTTGTGCAGGCATGAAAAACTGTGCAGGTTGTTCACATTAATATTCAGGTTTGCCTGCACAGTCACCATAACTGTGCTGGACGTTAGTGGTAGCCTTCATGATTTGCCCATGGCAAAACTGGTCTCAACAATCCCAAAAAAACACCTAGTTGAGAATGTAAGGCTGAGGCTACCTACCACCAGCTGATGGGCAGATCAATGATTTTCTTGCAAAAACAGAGCTATGGCACTTACAAAAATGAAGATTGTGATGCTAAGGTCAATAAGTCATTAGCAAAGGATGTCATTGCCCAGCACACTGATACGTACTTAACTATGGTTCTGCATCCTGCACTCCTCAGAATGGGATATCTTCAAAAAATTCTCCAATGAACACATTTCACTCCTCAAACAGGAGAATGGGTCTTTGGTAAAAAAAAGAAAGAAAAAAAAAAAGAAATAAAGGAAGAAAAAAAAATTCAAAAGAGGATTTTAACGCTGCAAGAAGACCTATTTACGCATCTGGGAGAACCTCCATCCTCCAAATGCATTTGGCACTGTACCTCATGTACAACAGCATGAACAAGAGAGACAACCTTATATCATTTAATTTATTTGGATGACTACACTAGCTATCTCCTTTCATATTGATACACAAGCCCCATACGAAACGAAAAAATTTCAAAACCATGTATATTTACACATACTGCCACATGACATGTTATATTTACTTTTGTCAAGAAAAAAGTTCAAACTTACTTTGGGTCAGGATGTCTCAATAAACTGGCTACTTCTTCTATAACAGCTGATGTTAAATCAGGCCTTTTAGTAATGAGAGTAACAAATGGATGTGTTGCACCTTTTGGAGGACCTGTAAAAGGACACTGTATCTTTCCATCCGACGATTCTGATTCTGCTACCGAGAGCAACAGCAATATTTCCGTTACTCCTTGAACAAGGGCACCTGGGGACCTAATAATAAATATTTTTTAAAATGAGACACAAAAGGCTTGAAATTAAGCTACCTTATATAAAGCACATACTTTTATTAGTAAACAATGATTTAATGAACTTGTTTTGACATATAATTAATGATACTATGATAAGCTGTGAGGCTCTAGTGTAAGTATTTATTCTACTAGAACACTATTTCTCCTATTGATATTTTTACCAGAATCCAGTATCCCACTTGATAAACTTACGATTATCACTTACATACAAATCTTGACCAAAAACATTTAAAACTGTCTTCTTTTTGTGTTTACTACATGTAATCATCAAAATATATAGATACAATATTGCATAAAACCCTGAACATAACATACAACTAGGACATCAGGAAAAATCTTTTTAATAATTATTCTACTGAACTTATACATAAAACCAAAGTAGCTTGGGTTTATCAGAAAATGAGATTTTTTTAGTAAAATTAGGTTTTACACACACACACACATATATATACATATATACATATATATTATATTTATATATATAATATATATATTATATATATATAGAGAGATATATAGTATATATATATATATATATAATATATATATATATACTATATATATTATATATATATATATCTATATATATATATATATATATATATATATATATATATATATATAGTTTCTACAAATCAGCAGCTAGAATCTTGAAATTTGCAGGACATACTATTTCCAGTGGCTAGGTAACTAGCCTCACCCACTTTTGGGGAAAGAGAGGAACAACTAGCAAGCAGGACTTCAATTTGTTTATGCCTAGGTTCATTCATGCAAAGGGAGGGAGGGAAGGCTCCAATCGTGTAATTCTTTGGTAAGTATATACTATAGATATATATATATATATACAGTACAGTCCCCAATTATGTGAGAATTTGGTCTATTCATGGCCTCACAGAACTGGAAAATCGTAGACTTCGATACACATACCTTTTGGCAATAATTCCGTAAGGGCCAAGGCAAACTTTTTTATACTACCCATTTTCAATACTTTTTATGTAATATACTGTAATTTTTTCTGATATGAAATTGTTCTTATGGATATATAAAACATTAAAACGGTTTTAATAAATTGAAAAAATTTAAAATTACACCCAGGATAGTGAAAACTCCCAAACATAAACGCTGTCACCATTGGGTGCAAGTGTACTGAATGATACAGTCATTTCCTTTAAAAACCTTTTGGATGGAATTTCCTCTACCTATCCTCTGCCAAAAAACCTTTCAAACTCTTCTATCTCATCCTCCCGGAAGAGTTTCGGGCACTGGCGGATCATGCGTGTCTTCACTCCCGTTAGGCCTAACGAACTTGGTTATGAGCGCCTGTCTGTTTCTTTGTCTGTCACGTTCACTATGTAATCGTTTTCATCTAAATTTATTCTACAGTAAAAAAGAACTGAAGAAAATTCAAAATTTGATATGAAATTATAATTTCTTAATAAGAAATAAATTTTCTCTCTTCTCTCTCTCTCTCTCTCTCTCTCTCTCTCTCTCCCTCTCC
Organism: Macrobrachium nipponense; assembly: GCF_015104395.2. Taxonomy (NCBI): domain Eukaryota; kingdom Metazoa; phylum Arthropoda; class Malacostraca; order Decapoda; family Palaemonidae; genus Macrobrachium; species Macrobrachium nipponense. The sequence continues at coordinate 19,885,814 of NC_087208.1, forward strand.
CTCCTCTCTCTCTCCTCCTTCTCTCTCTCTCTCTCTCACTAATCATTTTCATCAAAATCTATTTCAATAATAAAAAAAAATAAATGATCAAATGCCAAAAATTAGTCAAAACAAGTTAACCTGTACAAAAAAAAAATTCTTACTCCATTTCAAGTTGTCGACTGCTGACAAAATGAAAGTTGCTCTTTCCTTGGTCTTTAACTAAGGACAAGCTTTTTAGTTTCAAGAAAATAGGTCTTCCTCTTCGACTTCTAGGCAGATGCATACGTAATGCGGATGATCAGAATACAATTTGCAGATCTGAATAATACATATGGCAATGATGAAGATACCGATCATTCATACACACTGCGTTATGACGTCACAAATGTGTGAAGCTGAGCCTTCCGTCTTAGCTAATGGCTGAGCAGGAAATCTTTCTCTCGCATTCCCTCCACCCCTTCCCTCAGATACCAGCGAACAACCCCCCCCCCCCCCCCCCCCCCCCCCCCCCCCCCCCCCCCCCCCCCCCCCCCCCCCCCCCCACATCACACAATATTGAAAAGACGATAGATCTGATACATTTGTGGCGTGTGACTCTCAGACTTTGAACAGCTTTGCAGATATAGAAAATATATTTTTGAGAACTAGCACTCCATTGACACAGCAACAACACTAGGAGCCACCGAACACTCCTAAGCACTCCTATCGTTCATAAATACCTTCACAGAAGTAGCTAACTATGTAAGCGATTCAACAATACATAGACTTAAACCTCTTATCACTTCTACTTTCAAGACTGGCAATGGTGTTAGGTTTGGAAGTAATGGAGCTGGGAGCTGGGTAAAGGAGCAAGTACAGATAGAGAACTGGGAACAGGGTCAATAGAAATTACAGGTTCATCAACATCAATATCATCCTGATGGGATTCGTGGCTAGCTGAAGACTTGCTTATTTGTCTATCCGTCACCTTTCTTTCTCTATCCCTTGCCAATTTACTCAAGTGTGATTTTAAAGTCTTCCACTTTTTAAAGTCCCAATCCTTACATTCATTACATCTTACTTCTATTAAACATATCTTTCCCCTGCAATCTGTGCAAACAGAGTGAGAGTCATAAGATTTTTTAGTCAATCAAGTATTACAGCCCTCGCTGGAATACCTAAAGCTAGAAGTACTCGAGCCTGACAGCCCCTGATGCAATACTAAATGCTAGAAGTACTCGAGTCTGACATAATGTTTAAGTCCGAAAATCATCGTAACTGGGAAAGTCAAAACTAATCAAAAGGTGTCAAAATAGATCATAATTAAGCCTAACTCTATCTAATTGGGCCATTAGGCTATACATTTTAAGAACAACTTCACCAAACATGATGAAATGTCAACCATAATGAAACAGATTCCAAAACAAGCTGGAGCTAACAACTGTTGTACAGCCATCAGCCAGCGGAAACAAACTGAAGCCATGTTTGCCAGTTGTCCTTCTCTTGCCCTAAAAGTGGGTTGGGCTAGTTACCTAGCTGCTAGAAATAGTGTGACCCGCGAATTTCAAAATTCTAGCTGACGATTTGTAGAAACTTTTAGCTACATAATTATTTGGTGTATAAAGACAATTTATAACTCTCTATCTTCTCCAACTCCAATGGTGACTCTGGAAGTGACTATGAAGCATGTTTACATTTACAAATTGGAAATAAAAAAGTGTAGGTTCAACTCTAAAGCTGGTCTCCTAGTACCAGTAAAAAATGAAGAGGGGAAGTACCCTTAGAAAACGCCAGTAAAAAACGAAGAGAAGTAACCTCAGATAGTTCCTTGATACCTGAAGTCCTTTGGGAGGGATATTCCCCTTCCAAACAATGACCTCTCCTCTTACCTCTACCCTCCTCTCCATCTTCCATACGCTAACAAGTGTTTTCCATAAAGGTAAGAGTGATTTTAAATGTTCATTTATTCTTTTCATTAATCATTTATATCTATTTCTCATTGTTTTCTGTATGTAAAACTGTTTATTCCCTATAAATGTATTTTTTGTTAATATTTTTAGGGGTCTGGATCGCATTAATTGTATTTACATTATTCCTTATGGGAATTATTGTTTCCGTTTTCGTGGGAGGTTCTGAAACAGATTATGTACAAAAACCGAGGTTCCACTGTATAATAATACAAGTACTGTATAGTACAATAATAAAAAAAATATCTGTGTAAATACCGGTAATATTACAGTACTATGGAGTTTGCAGTACCTGGGTAAACATTAGCCTATCAGAAACCTTATCTTCACATATAAGATCCCAGTGTATATTCTGAATAATCTTATTGTTTAAATGGGAATCTTGCATGCTGTCAAATATGGTATGTTAAATGAACTCAATCTTCCTAGCAAGTATATGTACATCTAAATAAATATCTATTATGCTGCAAAACACTGACCTAATGATCTCCATGCAATACCATTCTTTGATTAAAACTGATGACAAACCTTGAACCTTAGGATATAACAAATAAAACTAAAGAGTGAGCTTCACAGGCAATAAATTTTGGAATAATGAACTAGTATAGCTGGTCAATGTGGAAAAGTTTTAACTAGAATCTACTGACATAACTTGCCACAAGTCATTATGGTACAAAATTACCAAGATATATATTTAAGATCCCTTGCATGGAGAGCATAATGAACGACTAAAATTTTTTACTTGACCCCCTTGTTTGGCTCGAAGGAACACCCAAACCCATTACACCACTTTTATTTTCATGGTATAAATGAAGGCCACTATTCATTCATTGTGTATTAGAATCTTTATGGGAAGTTGAATTATATAAATGGACTGCAATAACTAGTACAATAAATTTCACATTGATTTTTCCCCCCTTGCATACATCCCATCTCACTGAAGGTAATACACAAAGGAATTTAGTGTGAAAATTCCAAATAAGCAAACAAATTTCCTGCTAGGTAAGCTGCATTTAATGTCAACTGGCTCCGAGAGCTTTGTTCCAGCAAATAAATTCTATCTCACACATTAGGTATTACATGTCCTCTCAATAGAATTTGGGACAAAAATGATATAACAGGTTTCACTTAGCATTTGTATGCCTCATAGTCTATTGTATAGCTACTTTAATTTCAAACCACAAAAAGAATTATGTAACTTACTTTGCACAAGTAACATCAGCTAAGAAATTTTGTAAAGTAGCTGGCATCGGTAGATTCCCACTTCTAACCAGGGAGATTATTGTTTCAACGGCTAATGTAGCCTCTGTGACATCTCCCTTGTTGGCTGTCTGCCAAAGGCATTTAACTTCTTCTGACTGGAAATAATAATAATAATAATAATAATAATAATAATAATAATAATAATAATAATAATAATAATAATAATAATAATAATAATAATAATAATAATACACAAAGCACTACACCCAAGAGCAAATACGGACAGACTATACATAACACGAAAGGAAGGAGGGAGAGGACTACTAAGTATAGAGGACTGCGTTAACATCGAAAACAGAGCACTGGGGCAATATCTGAAAACCAGTGAAGACGAGTGGCTAAAGAGTGCATGGGAAGAAGGACTAATAAAAGTAGACGAAGATCCAGAAATATAACAGAGACACGGAGAAAGACAGAAAGACAGGAGGACTGGCACAACAAACCAATGCACGACAATACATGAGACAGACTAAAGAACTAGCCAGCGATGACAATTGGCAATGGCTACAGAGGGGAGAGCTAAAGAAGGAAACTGAAGGAATGATAACAGCGGCACAAGATCAGGCCCTAAGAACCAGATATGTTCAAAGTACGATAGACGGAAATAACATCTCTCCCATATGTAGGAAGTGCAATACGAAAAAATGAAACCATAAAACCACATAGCAAGTGAATGCCCGGCACTTGCACAGAACCAGTACAAAAAGAGGCATGATTCAGTGCAAAAGCCCCCTCCACTGGAGCCTGTGCAAGAAACATCAGCTACCTTGCAGTAATAAGTGGTACGAGCACCAACCTGAGGGAGTGATAGAAAACGATCGGCAAAGATCCTCTGGGACTATGGTATCAGAACGGATAGGGTGATACGTGCAAACAGACCAGAACGTGACGTTGATTGACAAAGTCAAGAAGAAAGTATCACTCATTGATGTCGCAATACCATGGGACACCAGAGTTGAAGAGAAAGAGAGGGAAAAAATGGGATAAGTATCAAGATCTGAAATCAGAAATAAGAAGTGATATGGGATATGCCAGTGGAAATCGTACCATAATCATAGGAGCACTAGGCACGATCCCAAGATCCCTGAAAAGGAATCTAGAAAAACTAGAGGCTGAAGTAGCTCCAGGACTCATGCAGAAGAGTGTGATCCTAGAAATGGCACACATAGTAAGAAGAGTGATGGACTCCTAAGGAGGCAGGATGCAACCCGGAACCCCACACTATAAATACCACCCAGTCGAATTGGAGGACTGATAGAGCAAAAAAAAAAAAAAAAAAAAAAAAAAAAAAAAAAAAAAAAAAAATAATAATAATAATAATAGTAATAATAATAATAATAATAAAATAAAATAATAATAATAATAATAATAATGACAATAATAATAATAGAAATTTCTATGCAATGCATTAAAAAAAATCTGACAAAGACCACATTAGGATAATTCAGATGTCACATTCCAAGTTTATTTAGCCAAGAAAATTATCATTAGTACATACCTCATACAAAGAAGTCCCATCTGCCTTGTTGTCCAAAGCTTTTGAATGCAGCTTTGTGACTGCCTGGAAATAAAATTTGGCACTGGCTACCATCAACAATTTACCATGGGATGAATATATTACAAAAGCAGAAAATGTAGATAATCCCCATCAAAATGTTATGAATATGAATATGGCACACACTCAGTTATATATGAAAAACAAAAAGACTGTTTTAATAAACTTCTATGCTACATGGAACAAAGACTTTGTTTTAATAAACATCGATACCACTTGGTTTCTCTTATCTGTAACCAAAACATTAATAAGTCCAAAAATTATACAATCAAATTAGAAAAGCACTTACACTTCCAACTCAACAAACAACTTAAACTTTTTACAAAACAAATTACTACCAATAATGACAAAGACACATTACAATAGTTATAGATATAAATTCTGAAAAACTTAGCAAACATGAAAAAGGTCTATCTCAATCTATCAATGTGTCTAATAATAGACTAAAATGAGCTAAAAAATGACATTTTAATGATAAAATAAAATTCTATATATAGTATACCTGGTAATTACACTTAGCTAGCAATTTCTTGCCTCTGCAGCTTGTAAATTCAAAAGTTCACGGATAACGTTTCACAGATTTAGTCCAGGTGACTGGTCACACCCACCAGTTATAAGCATTTTAGAGTATGGGGTACAGGGTATTTAGCAGTTATAAGCCAGTTATGAGCATTTTTAGAGGGGATTTTTGCATTTCTGCATTTTTGCATTTCCGTGGCAGGTTCTGGAACCCAATACGGTGTAAAAGTGGGAGAACACTGTACAGGCATATCTCAAATTCTAATGAGAATTGCAAATATGCATATCCTTACTGAAAGTATATGTCTGGTGGTTATCACAATACCAATGTTTAGTACGCTACTCGGAAACGGCAATTAACCTTTACCTATATCATAACTGAAATACAATGAGTACCATCATACATACATATCTCAACTACTTTCACACATTATCAATGTGTAGATATGCATTTCATTATAAAAAAATTGGTCCAATAGCAAATACAATAGTATTACAATAGTACTTTTATTACGTTACTCGAACAAGGAATGTTAACTTTTACCGACACTAGTTTAAGTACCCAGAGTACCATTATACAAATACGTATACCAATCAAACATTATTGAGACTTGCAGATTTACATTTCAATACCGGAAGTATTTGTTTGGTAAAAAACGCAAAATCTACGTTTATTACATTAATCAGTAAACTAGATAACGAACGCAAAATGAAGTTTTTATGCACTCACAAAAGGTAAGTTGTCCTTTACTGACAAAGTTTGCTCAAATCTATCAGATATTAATTGAGACTCTCAGATATGTGTTCACTATCAAAACATATCAGCCTGGTAGCAAACAAAAATATGTTATAACTTTTTAGGGAAAGGCAATGAAACCAATGTGCAATGTTTATGTAAATTATTATGCTATTATTTGTTTCTCAAATGTAAGTATTAGTTCGGCAATGAATGCAATGTTTACATTATTACGTTAACCTGTAAGGGTGATAGCGTGGTAAACCAAGCTACAGGTATTTAAACAGATTGCGAATTCACTTCTGCAGGCCCATTAATAACAAAACAATAAAATACTGTCCTGAAAGCCGAGAGCTTGAAGGCTACTAGAAACCAGTGATAATCCTTTCCCGAAATCCAGTCTCTGACCTTCAAATTTAAGAATACAGCTGCCATCAACAATCAGTGTTATCCGAACATCAGCAGAAACAGAATGAAGTTGCTCGCTACTAGTTCTTGGTATTCCCGCTGGTGGGTGGGACCAGTCACCTGCACTAAATCTGTGAAGCACTGCCAGCAAAGTTTTCAATTTTTTAAGCTGCTGAGGCAAGAAATTGTTAGCTAAGTAACTAATGGGCAAGTTACTTATATAAGAATGAAATTTTTATAATAAAATTAGGTTTTAATTACCAAGTAATTACATAGCTATAGTTTCTACTTTTAATGGCAGCTTTAGATAAAAAATTCATGGTAGCACTCTACTGTTTTGGTGAAGGTGAGTGCGCCCGCCCGCATCTGGGGAAGAATAGGTACAACTTAGTTGAAAAGCTCAGTTCTTTTATGCTCTACTATATCCATGCATGGGATGGAGGAGGGCTTCGATTATGTAATTACTTGGTAAGCATATGTATATAAAAAATAATTTTATTAAAACAATGTCATTTATATATACTAACTTACTAAGTGGAAATTACATAGCTGAATCCCACATTGACAGGTGGGACTTATGAGCATGTACTACTCCAAAGCATTTATAAATGAAAATGAATTTGAAATGGACAAAAAATTTATAAATTAAAATGAATTTGAAATATACAAAAAGCTAGCATTTTAGGAATGCTTGTTGTAACCTTACCTGGTGAGAGCTAGAGCAAGAGATACTGCCTCCAGTCAATACTCATCTTGACCTGTAGTAGACATGACTATAGCATCAGGAGTTGTCCCTACTTTAGTGGGAGCTTTGTAGTCAAGGAGTAATCCGAAGACTACCAAAGCAAAACTAATGCCCTTGCTTTTTGTTTGTATTGTGTTTTTACGTTGCATGGAACAAGTGGTTATTCAGCAACGGGACCAACGGCTTTACGTGACTTCCGAACCACATCGAAAGTGAACATCTATCACCAGAAATACACATCTCTAACCCCTCAGTGGAATGCCCGAGAATCAACTCGCGGCCACTGAGGTGGCATGCCAAGACTATACCGGTCACGCCACTGAGGCGCTCCTAATGCCCTTGCCCTGGGCTTAACATGACAATAAATAATAAAATCTATTATGTAACTGTACACCAAGTTAAAAACAATACCCATCTGATTAAAAGAAATACCTGGTGGGTACTCCAGCTACCAAGTATAAACCCAGGTTTTCCCAAACTTGATTACCTCACACACGGCAAGGAGATAGAGCAAACAGAGGTAGAACTTATACCCCTCATTCCCTTGTGCCACGCCAGCTGCTGATAAAGGAACTAATGTATACAGCCCTCAAACACTGTTTCTACATCATGTCAATAGTGATTTGCAAACACTGATCGACATTTCCAATAAGTTGACTAGATGATTGTAGTCAGGGAGAGAATACGCCTAAAAGCTAAAGATGAGGCTACCGCTCGAACATCATGACCTTTCACATTCAATAATGGCAAGGTTTCTTTCTGGATACTCGAATGAGATTCAACAATAGTATCTCTCAAGAAGAAAGAAATAGCATTCTTGGTGAGAGGTCTCTTTGGGTCTTTAACTGAACACCAGAGGTTATTAAAGTCCCCTCTAATACTCTTAGTTCGATCAAGATAGTGTTTTAAGGCTCTCATTGGACATAACACTCTCTCTTGTTCTGAATGACCAAGGATTCCTGTTAAGACTCTTCATAAGGTGAAGGACTGAGGCCAAGGGTTAGAAGGGTTTTCATTTTTTGCTAAGAACCCTACGATATAAGAATAAACCACATCTTCCTGAGTGAAACCACCCTATCTATTAAGGGTTTGAAGTTCACCGACTTTTTGCTGTGGCCAACGTGATGAGAAAGAGTTTTCCTGGTTAAATCTCTGAGCAAAAAAAAAGTGTAATGGTTCAGAGGATTGAGCAACTTGTTTAGTGGTATCAACTTAACCAAGTTGGAAATGAACTTAACTAAGTCGGAAATGAATTTAACTAAGTCGGAAATGTCCTAATTCGAGGCTAAGTCTAAGCCTCTATGACTAAATATAGTATTCTTGAAAAACCTTTTGCTCTGACAAGCTTCCCGACAGTCTGAAGCATGTCAGAGTGAGAGTGGATAAGCCTTGACGAAACGGTTGAAATGAGGCTGTTTGAGCAGATTTTGTTATGAAAAGAGCATTGGAAAATCCGTCAGAAGATCTAGGAGATCCAGGAACCATTCCTTTTGTGGCCAGAAAGGAGCAATCAGGATCATCGACGTCTTGTGATCAGATCAGAATTTGTATGTGACTTCCCTAAATAGAATGAATGGGAGAAGACGTAAACCTCCAGGTGGTTTGACCAATCCTGGAGCATCGCATCTGTTGCCCATGCTCGATGTGATCCATGGTAGGAGAGCAATACGGGCAGGGGATGGTTTTATGACATCACAAACAGGCTCAACTCGTCTGCAAAAAAGTTCAACTTGCCCTGAATGAGATTCTGGGGCTGGTTGTTTTGGGCCGAAAGGAGAAGTTCTTTGGCGGCCTTACACAGGGAAAAAGAGCGAGTTCCTCCCTGAATGCAAATGTACACCAGCACAGACGTGCTGTCTGAGTGAACCACTACTGCTACATTGCATGTCACTGAAGCGAAGTTCTGAAGTGCCAAATGAATAACCTTCCGTTCTTCGGAAAACAGAGTTCAGTTTGGGTTCATTTGAGTGAGCAATTTCCCTACTAAGAATCTACCTTCTTTTAACCACTAATGAAGGTCCTCTTTTACCTCCGGTGTGATGGGAAAGATGAACGAATCTGGAAGAGCCTTTTTGCTCCAATTGGCTTTTGGGAAGAACTGCAAGGGTTTTACATGCAGTCTCCGCAAGGGAACAAATATCTCAATGGAAGGGAGGGTTCCTGAGAGGCTCATCAGTCATTGGCCAAGAAATACTGGAGATCAAAGAAGTGGCAAACTTTCTGGATGCCAGACTGAATTCTGTTGTCTGATGGAAAAAACTAAAAACTCAAGTCTATCTTCATCCCCAAATAGACTATGCATTCAGTTGGGGCTAACTGATATTTCTCTTGACTTATCGTAATACCTAGGTCTTGGGCTAATTAAAAAGTCTTCATTAGGTCCCCCGTACACTTCAGAGGGACGAGTACTCGGGTGGAAACTTGAGGGGCTGTGGGCAATCTGAAGCACAACACCCGAAATTGAGACTTGGTCCTGGAACACAAACCTTAGGTACTTCCTGGATTCTGGGTGAGTAAGCATGTGGAAGTACACGAATTTCATATCGATGGATAACATCCAGTCTACCTGATGAATGGCCAATAAAACTGACTTGTTCATCTGCATCTTGAACTTCGTTGTTCGTACAAAGAGTTCAGAGCACTTACAACCAGGGTCGGCCTTCAACCTCCTGATGACTTGGGAACGACGAAAAGTCTGTTATAGAATTGCTCTGATGATGTGTCCTCTACCACTTCTATTGCTTGTTTCATGATAAGAGCTGAAACCTCCTTTGACAGAGCCAAAAACTTCTCTGTGCCTTCTAAATACGCCTTCAAGGCGATGGAAGAAGACATTAAAGGAGGGGTTTCTTTGAACAGGATGGAGTACCCTTCTCTGAAAACATTCTTCACCCATGGTTCCAAAGATCTCGCTTTCCCATTTCTCCCAAAAATGTATGTCTTGCTCCCACAGGTGTATGGAGGACTGAATCCTCACTTGTTAGAGGTTGGTCAGTTAGAGAACTTCATGCTGGATGGTCTAATTAAATGAACTATGCCACCTCGAAAGGGCCGTGGTTGAAGGCGTGATGATGATCTTGCAGTGAAAGACACTGTAGGAGCCTGATTGGGATTCTTAGGCTGTTTGGCTGATTGTGCTAAAATATTGTGTGCAGCTTTCTTCAAGTTCCGTAGCTACAACTTCCACAGTAGCTCGTAAAAATAGACTGTCCTTATCCAAGGAAGCAAAAACGAGAGATGACCTTTGTGAAGGGATAACTTCCTTAGTGGTGAATAAGCACCACAGCTCCCTCTTTTAAAGAATGCTGGCTGAAAAATGCACTGTTAATTCCTGTGATCCATCTCAGATTGCTTTATCAACACAGGAGAGTACCTAAAGCCAGTCTGCTGCAAACTTGTATTGCAGTGAGGGGTAATCCTCAATCTTTTCGGTTAGTGCTCCCACGGTCCAGTCCAAAAAACTGAATGTCTCTAGCACTTTAAAAATGTCCCTTGCAAAATGGTCCAACTCCATTGGACGAATACTAAACCTTGGCTGAGTCGAACACTGATCTCTGAGTAGGATCGATGAGAATGGAGAAGTCCCCTTGGGAGGAGGCAGAGACTCCCAAGGATGGCACTTCTCCAGTCGCATAACAACCATATTTCTTCTTGAACAGACGAAAACAGAAACCTGCCTTGCGTAATTCCCTCTTCTGGGAACGCCAGGAGTTCATGCCTGACAAAGCCTTCTTAGCCAAAATAAATAAAACCATTTTAGGAAGCTTAGCAGTTCCTGCAGGTTGTCATAACACGAAAGCAGAGCCAGGAGAAGAAGGTGCTGCCAGCGAAAAATACAACGGAAAACAGAAGAGGAAATCATTCTTAAGAGCAGCATAAGATGAAGAGGTTGAATCACTCCCTCTGGACACTTGCAAGCCACTGGTAGTTTTGAACCCATGGGACGAATCTGATCCCATTGGATATATGGGGGTCCACTTAGCACTTAAAGAGGCCATTGGGCACTTGTGAGCCTTTGGGAGCTCAGTATCAACTGGGCGCTCATCATCGTCCCAAAAGCTGCAGGAGGGTTCTTGATCCCAGTGGCATTTGCAGGGAATCAATGGGGCATTTGGCTTTATAGCATGCCTCTTCAATAGCCTGGACAAATCTTGGAAGTGCCGACTGCAACATTGATACACATCCGAGTCAGAACCACTGGAAGAAAGGGTGTGCGATACTCCCAACACACCTCTCCTGCAGTTATCCGAAAGAACCTGAGAAGTAGCGACAGGTTCTGATGAAGGAGCAACTACTCAAGGGCAAGACACATCAACCTCCCTTGGACTGCAGTTTGCTTCCTCCCAGGTGCTAGGGAGTCTAGCAGGGACCTCCATCTAGGAGCATCAGTGGGATGAGTTGCCACCCCTTCCACTGATACAATACTAACACTCACTTTTTCTAATAAGACCTTCACTGAAACATTAATTTGTGCAACTGTCTCCACTACAGATTCAAATTTCTTATCCATATGGGCTTCAAGACTGGCAATAGCACTAGGTTCAGGGGGGTGGGAGCCAGGTAATAAGTAGCAAGAGGCACAAGAGAACTGGGAATTAGAGAAAAAGCGGTCTTAGAAGCCAAAAGTACCGGTTTGGGAGACGAAGACGTAGAAGCACTAGCTTCAGCTCTAGTAGCTGCCTTTCTCTGCCTAACTTTCCCTAATTTGACCAAATGTGAATTCAAAATTTGCCACTTACTGTTATCCCAGTCTTTGCACTCTTCACATGTCAAGTCAGGTGCACAAATTTGTCCCCAGTTACTAGACGCACTCGGATCTGACATAATACGTTAAAACTAAATAAATTCACTCTTAAGCTTAACCAAGCTAAGAACATATATATCGCAGAGGCTACCAAACAACAAAATACTTCACCAAATCCTTTTATCAGCAAAACCATCGGGTGAGCAATCCTGCGTAACAAAAATCAATGTTGCATAAAAAATTGTGTTTGGTGGTTGAGCGGCAGAAACGAACTGAGCTCTTCAGCTATGCTGTACCTATTCTTCTACAGATGTGGGTGGGGCACTTACCTGCACTAAAACAACAGAGCTATCGCAAATTTTAAAGCTAAACCTCTTATTAAAAGTAGAAAACTATAGCTATGTAGTAATTACTTGGTAAGTTACTTACATAAAATTAAAGGAAAAATATTAAAACAGGGTGAATACATGAAGTTCACAAAGAAGACTCCTTTTAAAAACATGGGCTTCTTCTAGTAGTATACTCAATTGACAACATCTATGCCACAACTTACAAGGGCATTTAGATAGTTTATAAATGTTATTAATACATGTCTGCATACAAATTTTTGCAATATACATGGAACTTTGATAAATACAGTCCTACTATATATGATGACTAGACATGTAAATTGTATGCTACTGTATAAAGTAACCACATCATTAATAACACTGGGTCATACAAAAGCGAGTAGTTACAGAAATGTTGAAAGATGATATTGTTTAAACTACAATAAAGTTTTGTACATACTTACCTTGGCAGATATATACTTAGCTAATAGTCTCCGAACGTTCCGACAGAAATTTCAAATCTCGCGGCACACGTCGACAGGTAGGTCCAGGTGGTCTACCTTACCCCGCCGCTGGGGTGGCGGGCGTATGAAACCAATCTATCTCTCCAGCCAGATTTTTTCTCTTTCACCTGTCTCCTGAGGGGAGGGGGGGCTGGGTGGGCCCATTCTTAGACGTATATATCTGCCAGGTAAGTATGTACAAAACTTTATTGTAGTTTAACAATATCATTTTTTGTACATGAACTTCCCTGCCAGATATATACTTAGCTGATTGGCACCCTTGGTGGAGGGTAAGAGACAGCTAAAGTAATAAGGAGAGATAAGAAACAACTGATGTTTGTAGGATATAAACCTAAAGGCCTTGGTTCTTACCTGTTCAGGCAGAAGACTTCATTGATATTATCTCTGAGTCTGCGTTGCCTGGAGAGCTACAGCTAGGACGTGACCTGATGCTGAAAGACTCTCTGGATCTACCACTGGGATATTTGTGATCCTTTGTGTGGTAGAATCCAAGTCGGATCTGTTAAAGGGAGTTCGTCCCTATCTTAAGCAGGTCCTAACCACTACTACTACTGCAAGGAGCCACACTCATCAAGACCACCTAACCAAACTACTAAAGATTAGTATTACGACCTAAAGAGATGCCTTCATGCATCCTCTTTAAGGCAACCAACAACAACAAATACAAGGGGGAAAAATTTATACTACTAAACAGGATGAGTTCCAGCTCCCTGCCCCAGCACTGAATCCGCAGATACGTACGGGCCCAAGGCGAAGCATTTTTCGTAAGTGATTCTCACATCACGTAAGTAGTGGTTCCGCGAACACTGACTGACATCTCCAGAATGTTGTCTCCATCAGATTTCGCACGGACATATTCTTGTTGAAAGCAAGAGAAGTTGCTATGGCTCTTACTTCGTGTGCTTTCACTTAAGAAGCCTAAGATGTTCTTCTCTGCAGGATCCGTGTGCTTCTTTGATGAGGCTTCTCAGAAAGAGGGACAATGCGTTCTTCGACAATGGACGAGTAGGACTCTTTTACTGAACACCACAGGACCTCTCGGTTGGCTTTCAGTTGATCTTTTCTTTTTCTTCTAAGTAGTATTTCACCATTCTCACTGGGCAAAGAGTTCTCTCGGGTTCTTCTCCTACCAAAGAAGATAACCCACGAATCTCGAAAGTTCTTGGGCCATGGACTTGAATGGGTTCTCATTCTTTGCAAGAAACCAGGAAGGAAGAGCAAATGAGAGAGATCCTCCTTAAAACCCACATTACCATCAATCGCCTGAAGCTCACTCACTCTTCTGGCGGAAGCTAGAGCCATCAAAAACAGAGTCTTCCTGGTAAGGTCCTCTGAATGAGGCTGAATTAGGGGGTTCAAACCTAGAGGACCCAAGGAATTGAAGGACTACATCCAAATTCCAGCTAGGTGTCTTAGGATACTGCATTTTCGTTGTATTAAACGACCTAATAAGGTCCTGTAGGTCCTTATCTTCCGTATAAGTTGAGGCCCTGTGCCTGAAGACATTCGCCAACATACTACGATAGCCTTTAATCGTCGAAACGACTAAGCCACATTCTTGTCTTAAGAATAAAAAGAAGTCTGCAATTTGATTCACAGAGGTACTGGAAGAGGAAACGTTATTCCTCTTGCACCATCTTCTGAAGACATCCCACTTCGATTGGTACACTCGTAATGTGGAAGACCTCCTCGCTCTAGCGATTGCCTTAGCAGCTGCTGACGAAAAGCCTTTCGCTCTGACCAGATTCTGGACAGTCTGAAGCCAGTCAGACTGAGAGCGGGGAGGTTTTTGTGGTACCTGTCGAAGTGGGGCTGTCTGAGTAGATCGCTCCTTTAGAGGAAGTGATCTTGGAAAATCCACTAGACCATTCCAGCACCTCTGTGAACCAATCTGTGCTGGCCAAAAGGGAGCTATCAAAGTCATCCTCGCGGAATCTGACTCTGCGAACTTTTTTAAAGTCAACCCCAAAGAATCTTGTAAGGGGGGAAACGCGTATACATCGAGTCCTTTCCAATCGAGTAGGAGCAGTCTATCCTATTGCTCCTGGATCCGAGATGGGGAGAGCAATACAGATCCAGTCTTTTGTTTTTTGAAGTTGCAAACAGGTCTAAGAGAGGCCTGCCCCACAACTTCCTTCCAAAGGCTCTGGCAAACATCTTGGTGGCAGAGTCCACTCTGTGGGAAGGAACCTGATCTTTCCTGCTGAGGAGATCTGCCCTTACATTCCTTTCTCCCTGTACGAATCTGGTAGAAGTTTTAATCCCCCTTTCTTCTGTCCACAGAAGAAGATCTCTTGCTGTTTCGTACAGAGAGAAGGAATGCGTCCCCCCCTGTTTCCTTGATGTATGCCAGAGCCGTGGTGTTGTCCGAGTTTATTTGCACAACTGCTCCTGTCACATGTGACTCGAACTCCTTCAGAGCAAGCCACACGGCTATTAGTTCTTTCCTGTTGATGTGCCAGGAAGACTGGTCCCCCATCCAGGTTCCTGACACCTCCTTGGTTCCCAGAGTCGCCCCCCAACCTGTTTCCGACGCATCGGAGAACAACACCAGGTTGGGTTTCTGGGATTGAAGAGGCAGTCCCTGCGAGAACTTGTCGGGATCCGCCCACCATGCTAACTCCTTCTTGATTTGAAGAGTAATTGACAGGGAGAACTTCAAATCCTGAGAAGGACGACTCCAATTCCGATGAAGAAGAATTGGAGCGGTCTCAGGTGCAACCTTCCTAGGGAAACAAATTGCTCCAGTGAGGAGAGCGTCCCCAGCAGACTCATCCACTCCCTCACTGTGCATACTTCTTTCCCTAAGAAGGTTGTTACTTTTCGAGTCCCCGGGCTATCCTCTCCTGTGACGGAAAAGCCCGAAAACTCAGAGAGTTCATCCGGATCCCCAGATAAACGCACTCTTGAGCGGGAATCAGACTTGACTTCTGCAGATTGACCAGAAGTCCTAAGGAATAAGTCAAAATCCAGGGTTTTCTTCAAGTCCTTCAGACAACGATCTCTGGAATTGGCCCTTATAAGCCAATCGTCGTAGATAGAGCGAAATCCTCACCCCTTCCAGGTGAAGCCATTGTGCCACATTCCTCATGATGGCCGTAAAGACTTGGGGGGCCGTGGAGAGGCCAAAACACAGGGCCCTGAATTGGAAGATTCTTCCCCCCATCATGAATCTTAGAAACTTCCTCGAGGAAGGATGGATTGGTACGTGGAAGTAAGCGTCCCTGTAAGTCCAAGGAACACCATCCAGTCCCCTGGACGGAGTGGCTGCTAACACCGAGGCAGTGGTCTCCATCGTGAACTTTCTTCCTTTTCGACGAAGAAGTTCAGGGCGCTTACATCCAACACCGGTCTCCATCCCCTGAGGATTTCGGAACTAGGAAAAACAGGCGGTTGTAAAAGCCTGCCGAAAGATGATCTGCCACTAGTTCGATCGCCTCCTTTTTCCAGCATCTGATCTACCGCTAGTCGGAGGGCTTGACTTCATGATGGGGTCCCTGTATCTGGCCGTCAACTCCCTCGGGGTATTCGTCAAGGGAGGCCTCGAAGAGAACGGGAATAGATAGCCCTTCCTCAAAAATTGACAGGGTCCAGGCATCTGCGTCTTTCTGGGCCCAGACTTCTGCAAACTGTAAAAGCCTGGCGCCTACAGTTGTCTGAAGGACTTGAGTCTTACTTGGGAGGTTTGATTGACTTCGTAAAAGTACCTCCCCGTCTTCTGTTGGTTTCCGACCTCTGAACGAAGAGGATCTAGAGGTAGATGCCCCTCTTGAAAGGGTTCCTGAGAGGTCGGCTTAGCTTTCTTTGTCTTAGTCTGGAAGGTAAGGCGCGGCTTCCTTGCAGACTGTGCTAGAAGGTCCTGCGTAGCTTTGGCAGAGGAGTCTTCGAAATGTCTTGAACCAGGTGTTTAGGAAACAGCTGTGTAGAGAGAGGGGCAAAAAGCAAAGACGATCTCTGAGCATGTGAGACCGACTTTGTTAAAAATGAGCAAAATACTGATCTTTTCTTCAAGACCCCTGCTCCAAACAGTTGAAGCTATTTCGCTGGCCCCATCTCTCACGATTTATCCATACAGGATAAGACACAATTCAAATCCTCCGGAGAAAACGTGTCCGGTCCTTGAGTTTTCTTGGCTAGGACTCGAGGGACCAATCGAGAAAGTTGAAAACTTCCAAGACTCTAAAAATGCCTTTTAGAATGTGATCCATTCATTCATTGCCCACGTTGTTCTGGCCGAATTCAAAGCTGATCTTCTAGTGGCGTTCTACTAGTGCCGAAAAATCTGCGTCAGCTGAAGACGGAAGGCCCAGTCCCAAGGGTCTCCTGTCTCATACCAAAATCCTGTCCTTCCTGAAAGCTTCGACGGAGGGAAGGCAAACATTGTTTTCCCCGCTTCTCTTTAGTGCGCATCCAATGAACCGAAAACTCTGAGCGCTTTCTTCATAGAAAGAGTCGGCTTCATTCTCACACACGAAGATCCTTTCGTTGCTTTCGCTGTGGAGAACAACGAGGTGGAGAAGGAGGAGCAGTAGGGCTCAAAGACTCTCCGAACTCCTGAAGGAGAAGCTCTGTGAGCTTCTTGTACGAAGAAACTGCTGCCGATGTATTCGTTTCTTCCTCAGAGGCTTCCTGGTCTTCTTGAAGAGGAGAACGAGGATGAGGAGAACGAGGATGAGGATCCTTATGAGAATCCTTAGATGATTCCTAGCTGGGGTACAGTGCGATGAAGGAGACAAACGTCTTGAATGAGGAGAAAGATTCCAAAGTAGAGAGGCGTACAGGAGAACGACGAGTTTGTAAAAGACGGACGCTTATCCGAAAATTCTTGTCTAAACTCGCATTCCTTCCTAAGTGCAGACAAAACTCTTAACATCAAAAGAGGAAGGACTCCTTTCTCTAGAAAGACCACGTCTATCCCTAGGGGAACTACGAGAGGGAGAGCGCCTGCTAAGATCCTGGCGCCGATCGTGAGGAGAGCGGCTACTAGGCGCCGAGCGCCTATCTGTTACAGGGCGCTCTTAGTGGAATCCTGGCGCCTACCAAGCGGCGAAAACGTTGCTAAAAAATAGGGCGCCTTTCAGGAGCAGGGCGTTCGAGAGGCTCTTGATGCCTACGAAGCGGAGAGCGGCTGCTACGCTCCGAGCTTAAACGGAACAGGGCGTTCGCGAGATCTTGGTCCTTACCGAGGGGAGAACGTCTGTAAGGCTCCGAGCGCCTAACAGAAGCAGGGCGCTTGAGGCGTTCTTGACTTCTAGCAAGAGGAGACCGATGAGGAGTAGGGAGTCTCGAGAACGAAGAGCGCCTACTAGGAGAACGAAGCAAACGAGGATCAAGGTGTCTTTCTCCAGGCGAAACAGCTACTAAAAGAATGACGCTTACCAGGAGCAGGGCTCCTACTAGACTCTTGATGTCTTACAGGGGAGGAGCGAACTCCATGCGATGAGCGCCTACCAGTCACGTTATCCGACGCCCGACTACAGTAGTCGGAAGGAGAAGTGCGCCTACTTTCAGAAGGGCATTCCCTAGGTTCGTGAGAAGACGAGGAGAAGAAAGAAGACGGCGACGACGAACCAAGTCTTCTATGACCTGAGCGACTCTCTCTTCTTGCACGAACTCTAGAAGAAGGAGAAACAGAAGGGGCTGAGCGTCTACCGAGGCAGGAATCCGATTTGAGGAAAAATCTTCATAGTCCAAGGAGCGCCTATCCGTCGAATGGCGTCTCGACACCTCCGAGCGGGAGTCGGTTTCCTCTCGTGAAATGTTACGATGAGTAGAAGAATCCTCAAAAGAAGGAGAACGCCGATTACAAGGAGAGCGCTCTTCCGACGAAACGTGCCTCGATCTCTTGATCGGAGAGAGGACAAATCCTTCCTTCTACGCTGATCTCGATGCCAAGGAGTCCGCCAAGGCTGTGATCTGAGCTTGTAGGCCCGCTAGTACTCGAGAAGGAGAGTCCCCAGGATCTTCTTCCGAAGCAAGCTCAGCGCGAGGCGCGGAGAAGGAGGGCGATCACCGGATCTCCTAGGCTTCTTTGCTTGCAAGGAAGCTACATCAGAAAAGTCTTCTGGGCTGGACGCTAACGTACTGAAGGGAGCCTCCGCAGCCCTCTTCAACGGGCGTGACGCCTCCTTAGAGCTCCAACCCACGCTTCGGCGAAGGAGAAGAGGATGACGAAAAACACTGGCGAAGAATATTCTTCTTCTTACGATCCAAGGCAGCCTGGGAGCGAACTTCAGGATCTGCCGAGGGGACGCCTGACCGGTGGGGGCTCTCCCTAGCCCTCCTGCGGCTTTCGACTTTCCTCCTCCACTGGAACTGGGAGTCTGGAAGAGGTCTAGGCCTGGAGGCACTAAGGAGCGGTCAGACGCCACCCTCCACATCACTGGGTACACTGCACTTTATCATCACTGACACTCTTACCTTGCTCAGTACGAAGATTTTCGTCTTCTTAGAACACAAGGAAGCTTTTGAGGCCGCCGCCTCCGAAGACGAATCTACGGCTTCGGTGCGGGGAGCAGGAGCTGAGACCTGGGAGGAAGGTTCTAAAACTACATTAATGTTAGTTTCATTCTCACTCATTCTCGACCTGCTCGCGGCTCTTTGAAGAAGCTTTACGTACCCTATCCCTTTCAAGTTTCCTAATATAAGAAGAAAGAGCCTTATATTCATCTTCGTTCAAAACCTCACACTCTTGACACGGGTTACTAAACGAACATTCATTCCCCCTACATTTAACACAGAAAGTGTGAGGGTCCACCGCAGCTTTCGGTAAACCTCACCTTACATCCATCGGTCCACACATACTCTAAACAAAAACCGGAAGTTTTTGGAAACAGAATCAAAATCAGACATTCTACAGGAAAAATCCAGCGCAAAGTCAATAACGGTCCACAATCAGCGTATGCCAAGCCAACATAGAGCGAATACGTCACCAAAATGTTCAAATCAATCTCCAGGCAAGCGAGAAATGAAGAAGATATCGGAAGAAACGACAACAGTTGTTATCGCTTCGGCGACAGAAAAAAATCTGGCTGGAGAGATAGATTTGGTTCATACGCCCGCCACCCAGCGGCGGGTAAGGTAGACCACCTGACCTACCTGTCGCGGGTGCCGCGAGATTTGAAATTCTGTCGGAACGTCGGAGACTATAGCTAAGTATATATCTGGCAGGGAAGTTCAATGACAAAATACGTATGTACTCTTACAGAAGTCCAATGAAAAATGATAATGTAATTTTTCTTTTTTGGAAGCAAAAGAAAAAAATTTCTTTGACACTAAATAAAAGAAGTGTGAAGATTATAGATACTTGTGGCTTTTCATTAAAAGGAACCTCAGCAACTATGGCTTCCTCATTCATAACATGGTTATTCGATGAAAATTTTCTGAGTGAATGGCTAGTCCATCATCTATTACCTGACTCTGTAAGAAGACATTCCCAGAATTGATCTTCTGCTCATAATCCTCCATTGTGGGACAGTTATAACATCACTTCAGATAAATCTGAAAATACATTAAATATATAGCATAAATAAAATAAGCACTGGATACACATTGTCATTCATCTTATGAACTACTGAATTTCTAGCAACAAACTGGTCCCTATATTTCAATGAATTCCCAAAGTTCTAAAATAGGAGACAGAAAAAATAACAATTATGAACAAATTTTCTATAAACTTATCCATGTCACAGACATGCTTTGTACAGTGGACCACCCATATTCGCGTTCTCCGGATTCGCGGACTCACACATTCGCGGATTTCTCTCGGGAACGTTTCCCCGCATTATTCGCGGAAAATTCGCGGAAAATTCGCGCATTCGCGGTATTTTTCTATGAGAAATATCCACAAATCCTTGGGGTTTTTGTGATCAAATTTCATCATAAAATGCACTTTTTGTGATAAAACTATTAAAAAAACCAAGTATGAACATTTTTAGTGGTTTTTCTTAATTTTTAACTAACGAAATAGGCTGTTTTTAGTGCTTTTATAGGGGTTCCAAACATTCGCGGATTCTAACTATTCACGGGGGGGTCTGGTACGCATCCCCCGCGAATACGGGGGGAACACTGTAATCGTATTCAACAACACTTTTCATCATGTTTTTTTATATACAGTCAAACCTCGGTTATCATAAGTTTCCTTGGTTTTCGTACACTCAAATACACTCCATCCAGGGCCCAGTATCGAGCACCCAAACAAAGCATCCCATCTTTCGTGACCCATTCTGCTTTTGAGTTCATTGTTTTTGTGCTTTTTTTTATTCAAGTGCAATTGCTAAATAAGCCATCATGGGGCCAAAGAAAGTTCAAAGTGCTAGCCCTTCTGTAAAAAGGGTGAGAAACACTATAGAATTTAAGAAAGAACTCATAGCAAAGTGCTGGAGGAAGTTGCACACCGATCTTGAGAAAATACCTACAACAAGCGCTGCTGTTAGTGAATTTAAGGCCACCAGAGGCTGGTTTGAGAAATTCAGAAAACGAATGGGCATACAAAATGCACCTACTTTAGGGATTAAGGACATGTTTGCAAAGTGGAATGATGTACAAAATTTTGTGGAGATTTATCATCCCAACAAAGAAGTTGTAATCTGCGTCTCCAACATGTTTAATGACAATGCCATGTTTGCCTTTGGGCAAATTTTAAAGAAATTCCAAAAACAAATGTCTCTGGACAGTTTTGTTGTGCAACAGGGGTCCAGTAACTCTCAAACTGGTCCTAGTGCCAGTAAAAAATGAAGAGGGGGAAGTAACCTCAGAAAGCGCCTGTAAAAAACGAAGAGAAGCAACCCCAGATAGGTCCTTGATACCTGAAGTCCTTCTGGAGAGAGATTCCCCCTCTAAACAATAACCTCTCCTCCTCCCTCTCTATCTTCCATACACTAACAAGTGTTTTCCATTAAGGTAAGAGTGATGTTGAATGTTCATTTATTAATTTCATTAGTCATTTATATTTCTTTCTCAGTGTTTTCTGTATGTAAAACTGTTTATTTCCTGTAAATTGCATTTTTTTTTAAATTTTGGGGGGGATCAGGAATGTATTAATTGTATTTACATAATTCCTTTTGGGAATTATTGTTTAGGATTTTGTACGTTTCGATTTTGTGGGAGGTTCTAGAACGGATTATGTACAAAAACTGGGGTTCCACCATATTTACTAATATTCTGGTAGGCTGCTTATCAGACTGGTCTTTTTACTTTTTGGTTTATCACCTGTTTTCTTGATAGCCAGGAGTTTTTCATTTTTTTTTTATCATAGTGTTCTTACCTCTCCAGACATCATAGTCTACACTGGACCTTCAATCTCTGTTCGTATTCACTATTTTCATTTCACAGTAGGGTACTGAATTTATGTTTTTCCTTTTCATTTTCAATGTCTACATTTTCATCTTTGATACACTTTGCTCCCCCTACAGCTTTTCTACCTTTTTTAATTATAATGATCAAAATATATTTTTACAATAAAATAAGGTTTCACATATACTTATCAAACAATTACAAAGTTATAAGCTTTCTTACCTGGCAATCAAAAATTCAAATTTCCTGGCGCTGGCGGCGCTGCCATCGTTTGTGTAGGTGATACAGGTCCCACCCACTTTTGGGAACCCGCCGGTACTGCTGAGCTAACTACCGTCAATTCGTTGAGCCGCAACGGCCATCTGTGGGGAGGAGGGAGGGCTCTGATTATGCAATTATTTTCACATAAGTGACTTACCAAACAATTACAAAGCTGAAACCATATCTACCTGGAAGGTGGGTACATGAATAGCTTATGAAAAGACAGCGATAATGTGCTCACATTATAACTAATGCTGCAGGTGAATACTGGTCGGCTCTCTCATCACCTGTAGGAGATGTGGCAGTAATGGTTAGGGTCGTCCCTACTAATGGTGGGATTTTGTAACGCTGGAGGTTCACCAATGGTTAACAAAATTGAAAAATTTTGCCCTTCCCCTGGGATAAGACCAGATAATCCACAGAACCATCACCTACACTAAAAACCATAAACATATCCTAACCATAAAAAACTGGAGGGTACTATGGATACAGTGTACCCCCCAAGCTTCCCAACGACTCTACAACCTTAAAATCCAAGGCGAGGAGATAGTAAAAGGAAAACAGGTCCCTCTACGCTTCCTTTCCCAACACCATGCCTGCGACCGACAACGGTCGCAATCTACAACAATTTTCGAATACAGTTTCTACGTCCTTCAAGTAATGTGATGCGAAAACTGATTTCGACCTCCAGAACATTGATTGTAGAATAGAGGATAGCGACATGTTGTCTAAAAGCTAATGAAGTCGCCACTACATGAATTTCATGCGCCTTCACTTTCAGTACACAAAGAGTCTGATCTTGTACTTGAACGTGAGCTTCCAAAATCAGGCTCCTCAAGAAGAATGGAATAGCATTCTTGAAGAGAGGACGGTAGGGGTCTCTCACCGAACACCAGAGTCGATTTGAGTTGCCACTCAACATTTCCATCCTAATCAAGTAGTGTCTAACAGCTCTGACAGGACATAATGAATGCTCCTTATCTTCTGCTCTCACAATGTCCGTTAAGTTCTTAATTATGAAAGAGTGAGGCGAAGGATTCAATGGATTCTTGTTCTTTGCAAGGAAATCCTTTACATAAAAGCGCACTGCATTATTCTGGGCAACACCTACTTCTTTACTAATCACTTACAATTCACTTATCCTGCCTGCAGTGGCTAAAGCGACTAAGAAAAGAATCTTCTTCGTTAAATTCCTTAATGAAAAAGCATTAAGAGGCTCAAACTGAGGACTGGAAATCCAGCTCAACACTGCGTCCAAGTTCCATTCGACTACCCCAGACTTAGCTACTTTTGAGGGCTCAAAAGATTTAATAAGGTCACTGATGT
Source organism: Macrobrachium nipponense (assembly GCF_015104395.2). Taxonomy (NCBI): domain Eukaryota; kingdom Metazoa; phylum Arthropoda; class Malacostraca; order Decapoda; family Palaemonidae; genus Macrobrachium; species Macrobrachium nipponense. The sequence goes on from NC_087208.1 coordinate 19,909,446, forward strand.
CCTGGTCATTCGAGACGTCAAGGCCTCTATATCCCTTAATCGTAGACGTGAAAAGCTTTCTGGGATCCCTCAGATATAGCAGGAAATCTGCAAAATCTGTTATAGAGGTCTTAGAGGAGGAGATGCGATTTTGTCTGCACCACAATCTAAAGACTCTCCACTTTGACTGGTAAAGCTTGACAGAAAAGCTTCTTCTACGGCTCACAATAGCTTTCCATTTCCTAGTAGAGCTCCCCATCCCCTTGTCCGACCCTAGAAGCCTACTCAGTGAATCATTGGTTAGCTGATGCAGACATCCACATATCTTCAGGGGAAATAACTGATGAAAGAGCTAAGATTAATGAAGTCTTGCTTCTCATTAGTTCAGAACATGGTGACGCACATAAAGCTTTGAATTCTGTTAGTTTCAGCAAATTAACTAAATATGATGAATTCAAAACAATTTGTTTGCAAGGAAATCCTTTACATAAAAGCACACTGCATTATTCTGGGCAACACCTACTTCTTTACTGGGAATCTGTAAGTAAGACACCATATATAATATTACTAAATTCCTTAACCTGCAATGAAACCATAGGAAATCTCTACTCCAGTGTTGAAAATGCAATAGACAAAATAACAGAAGACTTACAGACAACAAACATCACCACAGGAGATAAAACTAAGTTTGGTATGTCTTGAATTACTTGTTATTTGGAACAATATATCATACACTTGGAGAAAAGGAAAAGAAGGCTTTCAGAAAAATTAAAATTGATCCAAAGAGTAATAGCCTTCAAACATTAAAAACAATGAAGCAAGAAATCCAGAAGAAAGAAACAAATCTTTCCTAGGAACTTGTAGGTTTAACAGAAAAACAAAGTGAAACAAAAGGCAGAAATAACAATCTTTCATATAGAATGAACAATAAGTACTATGATAATTCCAGACAAGTAGGGAATGGATCAACTTCCTTTCAAGGAAATATGCCCTAAATACTAAAGAAAATGGAATCTGAACCAGAAAGGAAAACAGCATCATTCAAGAAATATAGTCCACCCATAACATATAAGCCTGGTCAATCGTCAAACACAAATAAGTTAAATCAAGTGAACTAATCAGCTCAAGGAGAGAGACAAAAGGCAGCATGCAAAAACTGTGGGTATACAAATCATTCCACTAACAAGTGCAGAAAGCCTAGAATCTGTACAGTTTGCAAGAGGGTCAGCCATTTAACTAGAAACTGTTGGTTCAATAATAAGGAAACCAATAACGAAATTGCAGAAATAAGTCACCCTAATCCAAATCAGTCTTCAAGTCAGTGACAATTAAACCCTTCACAGATGAAAGAAAATAAATCCCTTCAAGAGGATGAAAAAGAAGAAATAGCTACCAAGGGAAGTGGAGGTTCATCTGCATTTTCCTATTTAAATAGCAAAGAAGTAGTATTCTCCATGAAAAAAGAAGAAATAAACAGAAAGGATCTGCCTTTGTTAAGATTCCAATAAATGGGAAGACTTGTACTTATAGATTCAGGTAGTACCTTAAATGTAATAGATAAATCAACTTTAACCAGATATTTTGGCATTGCCAGAACTCTGAATCTGGGTCAAAATAGTTATAAAAGGAACAGTGGGTAAACAAATTAGAGATCTAGGAAATGTGAACTTAGTTGATGATGGCAATGCAAGTCTAGGAAAGTGTCTTCGTCCCAGCGAAAATGCTTCCAGAGAAAAGAGCAGAAGTTCTCACTCACAAGACTGAGCGTTCACTTCCACCAAACTGGTTTGTTCGCGTAAATGCAAGCAAGACTTGAGTGAAGTTGAGCGAGTCACCGGTTGGCAAGAACTTGCAACGTCTTTGCCACGCATCCAAGGTAAAAAACTCACGTGAAGAGTACTTCATTGAACCTGTACCAACACTAATGCTAGTGTTGACATGCAGGGGCGAGTCTTTGCATGACTCGTGTCCTTCTCCCACCCTGCACCAGAATCAGGATGGTAAGCTGTCTCTATGGCACTGATTTTGGATACACAATCCTCCATAGAGGTTTGTACATTCGGAAGGTCTCATGAATGAGGGGCCCTCCTGATGCAGCACAAGTTCAAAAGGGGGAATCCATAGACCGAGTGGAAGGAGCACGAACTGAAGTCTGCGCTCCTATGGGCCCCAGAAACGCTAGACCCAGGGTTAAGTGTAACTGGTCCTAGTCTCAAAGGATTAGGAGAGCCTACAGGAGATCCATCTGCTTCCTCTGTGTAATGGGGCAGACCCTTCAAAGTCCCATGGCAGGGCTTCTTATGGGGCAGAGAAGGTACCTTCTTTTTAGATTGACAAAGTCTTAGGAGAAGACGATGACAAGGATGAAGACAGCGATACCTTTCTTTGACTACTCAAATGTATGACGGGATGATCCGAGGATTGATATCAAAATAAGAACCCTTGCAGCTGAATTCCAAGAGACAAATTCATTGGAATTCTCCCTGTCTGCCCTATACCTCTCAGCAAAACACAGGGTTTGGCAACCAGGAAAGGAAAAGGGGTACTCCACCTGTCCTCTAGAGGAATCAACAGGAGGGCTAGATCATGGGTGATCATCAACCTATGGTGACTGCAACACAGAAAAGGAGGGTACTTATGCCATGGCAAAGAACCAACCTAAGAACAGCAGAAGATTCACTCGGACAGAGCTGAGGACTTGATTCAGCTGATCAGGACAGGTTGAGCCAAATTGAGTGAGCTGAGGAGATCACAATAAAGCAACTATGAGTGGTAATCGTCAGCTAAGAACTATCGCTTCCTCCTACATTCACTAGTCTCCTTCGAGGCAGAAGCCCCTTGAGAAGAAGTACAAAGAGAGATTCTGTATCTGCTGTCCTAGGTGCTCCAGACCTAAGATCCAGGACACAAGGATGAAACCTGACCACGCACTTAAGAATGTGTTGGCAGGCAGTGTCAAAACACCTAAACATCTTGTTACTTCTTCATGTGGCCTCACCAGACTGGAGAGCGAATACCCCTATACTGGTAGACTTCTCTCACCCTCCAAGCATTCATGATTCCAAAGAATCATTGGGAGTGTCTTGTCTCACCCAAGTGCTTGGAAATCACAAGAAACCAAGCACTTGGTAAGCGCCATAAATTCCAAGGAATTCAAGCACTCGATGAGACTCCCAAATCTTGTAAGATTACAATTATTAAGTGTCTTGTCTTGCCTGAGTGCTTGGAAATCACAAGAAACCAAGCACTCAGCAAGCACCAGAAATTACAAGGAATTCAAACACTCGGCGAGACTCTTGAATCTCGCAAGAACAATCATCGGAAGTAGGCCTCTCTCGACTTCTTAAGAAGTTGAGGAGGAACAGGCACAGAACCAGTCTTAGATGCAGACATCTAAGAACAGGATCGATTGATTCAATACAACATGTACTCGAGGCTCCCAAAAACGTGAGACTCAATAGGAGAATACAAATTGGAACCCACCTCACTGCCTCCTTGGAGAGATGCATCCCCTTAGAAATTCCTTAGAGCTTTCAAAGGGGAACTCTTCCCTGCTTCTCTAGGTGTTTGAAACCCCAGAACCAAGACACAAAGTGGGAACCTGCTGAGCACTGGCGAGCACTAGCGGTCGTGTTGGCAGGAAGAGATGAAACATGTGAATGTCTCGCCTTTTCACTTGCCCTGTGCCTGAACTGGGACGGTGAGAGACATTTCCGTCAACAGTTCAGGATGCTCGCGAGTCTTTAGAAACACGAATACTCGGAATGACTCCCAAACAAGTGCTTGTCACAGAATGGTAATGGGAATGCAAACCAAAGCTTGCGCTCCCACAGCTCCCAGGGGCATGCAAATCGGTTCCAGAGCCTGAAGGTTGGAAGAGCTGAGAAATCCAATTGCCTCCTTGGGAGGAGGCAACCCATTAGAAATCCTGTAGGAGTACTTCTTAGGGAGGGAGAAGCAGCCTTCCTCTTTTTTGACCAAAGGCAGCCGATCCGGTTTCCCGGGACCTCAAACCTGTAAAAAGGAAGGCAAGGGCAGTGGAGGATGACATTCTTTTGCAGGGATTCATCTACAAGATGATGATCAGACATCAGCAGCAGCAGTCAGGAATCACAGGGCAGCTGGGGGTAGAAGCTGTTCCGTAATAGGTTGTCAGGAAAACAGTAGCAATCTAACATGTGGCACAACAGGCGAACCGCACACACACACACAAAAGGTCAGTGCTGCAGCATACTGGAGTGTCACAGATACACTTCAAAGGGTTAGGATAACCAACATGGTGAAATATCCAACCACATAATGCTGTTTTCTTTGACTGCTCACTGTTAGCCTGAAGAAAAAAGAAAATATAATTAGTAAAAAGAGACTCCTCTTCCACTGCGGTCCCAAGGCCAGCATACATTGGGATAAGGAGCTGTGTAACCTTGTAGAGGTGCAGTGGCTTAAACCTACCATAAGACTGCTTGGGGGTTTATGTTGGAACCTCTGTGACCTTTTAGGAAGCAATAGGCTTATGGATGGTACAAATTAACAGCTCTGAGGGTTCACGACAGGCCTAGCAAGCCGGTGAGCTGCTATAAATTGCTCATGAACCGCACGACTTACTTCAGGACAGACCCATTGATCAAAGGATGCCCGGGCACATCCTGACTCGGAATGTTATTGGACATGGACAGGGAAATAAATCTTTGAGATTAGGAACAATTAATCTAAGTACTTTGAGAGGTAAGGAGGAGGAGGTAATCATGATGATGGAGGAAAGAAAAATAGACATTTTGGGGCTGTGTGAAACCCGTTTACCAGGAGAAGGAACAAAATTATTGCATAACAATTACCAATTATTTTACAAAGGTGGAAGAACCGCACGACACGGAGTAGGTTTTATTGTGAGTGAAGAGCTAGCTGGAAAAAATTATTGTCATCTAGAATTCAAATGTGATAGGATTATTAGCATTTCCTTAAAGTTAGGAACATTTCAAGCCAGCATAATTCAGGTGTATGCACCAACAGCAGGGCCGCCATCAAGAAGAAAAGGAAGAATTCTACAGACATCTACAAGAAGTAAAAGATTCTCCATATGTAGAGAATACATTAATAATTGGAGATATGAATGGACATATTGGGCAAGACAGGACAGGCGTAGAGAGCATATTAGGACCATTTAGCATTGGAGACAGAAATAGAGAAGGAGAAAACATAATTGATTTTTGCATACTAAACCAGATGTCCATTATGAACTCTTTCTATAATCATAGAGACAGCCACAAGTGGACGTAGGTACCGATGGAACTCGGCTTTAGGAGCATATACTGAAAAATCAATGATTGATATGGGCAATAACAAATAACAAAATATGGTCAGAGATGTAAAAAAGCATCCCCTCTGTGTCATTCGATTCAGATCACAGGCTTCTCTTAATTAAATTAAAGATGACAAAAACCCAAACCAATTAAAAGCCAAGTGAGAGAAAGATTTTATTTTAGAGAATATGAGAGAAGAGGAGTGCTTAGTTAGATATCAAAACGAAATAAGTAGAGCTAAACAAATGCAACAGGATAGCAATGACCCAAATGAAAAATGGAGACACTTTAGAATGGCTGTAGTGGGTGCTGCTAATAATACAGTGCAAAGAAAAGAGTTCGAGGTAGGAGGAAAAAACAAACATGCTTGGTGGACCCCCACACTACAAGGCGCTGTTGCAAACAAAATGAAACTCTCAGAAAATGGATGAAAACTTTGAATTTGGAAGATCACAATAACTATAAAGAAGCGTCGAGAGAAACAGAAAGAATAAAAGCTCAAACAAAAAGAGAAAACATGGGAAAGAATAGGAGAAGATCTGGAAATGATCTCCAAGGTACCAGAAAACTCATATATAGCACTGCCAAAAACTATAGAAAGGGAAGCCAACCACCCTTTATGTAATCAAAGACCCTTATGGATGGGACAATTTTAACCGAACCCCGAGAAATTGAATTAGGATGGAAACATCACTTTGAAACACTACTAAACAACGGAAACAATGACCTTGAAGAGCATGTAGAATTTGATGTGGTTGGGGATGCAGAACCTGACATAACAACACTGGAGTTAAAAAATGCTCTCAAGAGGATGAGAAATGGTAAGGCCCCTGGAGTGGATACAATACCTGCAGAGCTCCTTAAAAACATGGGGGGAGGATGGAGTCATCTGGCTACTAGAGCTAATCGACATACTCTGGAATGGGCAAATGCCACCTGAAGACTGGAGAAGAGATCTAATATGCCCAATCTATAAGAAAGGTGACAAGACAAATTGCAGCAGTTTATAGAGGAATATCCCTAATGTCACATGCTTTTAAAGTATATGAAAGAATACTTGAAACTAGATTGAGAGGATATGTTGAAACCAAAGCTGGGTGAATGGCAAAACGGTTTTCGACCAGGAAGAGGGACAACTGATATGATTTTCTCTCAAGATGATATTTGAGAAGAGCTGGGAATGGGACAGGGATAGATATATTGCTTTTATCGATCTAGAAAAGGCTTTTGATAGAGTACCAAGAATGAAAATATGGATGCCCTAAAAGACCCTTACTATGGGGAATCCCTGAGAAACTTATAAGAGCAATTTATAACACCTATCAAAACATCAGACCAGAGTAAAAACAAATCAAGAGAATGAGACTGGTTTGAAATAAAATCAGGAGTAAGACAGGGCAGCGTCCTTTCGCCACTTCTTTTTATATTGTTCTTAGATAAATGTATGAGGGAACTAGGTGAGGATGAAGCTGCAGATATGACCATCAACCTTATGTATGCAGATGACCATGCAATGATAGCCCTCAGCGCAGAATCTCTCCAAGAAAACGTCAACAACTGGAACGCGATCTTAACAGCTAATGGAATGCGGATCAACAAGAATAAGACATAGATCATGCACTTATCACGAACACCAAGTAAGCGTAGATTGTAGAATTAGAAGGTCAGACATGAAACAGTGTAGAAATTTCAAATACTTAGGAGTAGAGTTTAGTGACCAAAACGATTCAAAACTGGAAACAACTACCCGAATACAGAAATTCAGTAACAACCTGTATCTGCTCTACCCACTAATGAAAGACAGAAATATACCTCGCAAAGTGAAAACCATAATATACCTCTCTATTTTAAGGACCAATATTGATTTATGGCCATGAATCATGGACATTAACATCAAGAACTAGAAGCCAACTTCAAGCAGCTGAAATGAAAGCCCTAAGACTCATAAAAGGTGTAACAAGACTAGATAGGCTCTACGAAATGAAGACATTAGAAGAGACTGGGAGTGGAGGGGATACTAGATTTTGTGGAGAGAGGACAGCTTAGATGGTTTGGACACAACCCAAATGAATGGAGGAGGAGCGATATCCTATAAGGTTTTTGGAATGGACACCGGAAGGAAGGAGACCGGTAGGAAGACCAAAAATGAGATGGCTACAAAACATAGAGAGAGGAGTAGAGAGGAGAGGCTCCTAGTTGCGGGAAAGTTGATGAGATGAGGCTCTATGATGATCGCCAAGAATGGAGACTGTTCCTGAAGCAGGACGACTGACAGGCCTGGAGGCCTCCCTGGCGTCTGGTGAGAAAGGTGAGAAAGACTCCTCTTGTCCTAAAGGGCACTGCACTCTGAAGCAAGAGAAGACCCCTGAGAATAAGTCACCCAATTGCCAATGGCCCACCCCCGCAACCACCTCGCTCGCTTGGAGGGGATCTCTCCTGAAGAACAAAACACCAAAAGGAAAGAATACCGGGAGGGGATAAACAGAGGGCAAACACTCCCAAATTTTCTCCCGGTAAATTCTCCTATATAGTGCAAGTGCAAATGTCATACTATTCAATAACCAAGCAACATCTGGTTGCGCCCTTAATATCAAAAGGCGTGAGGATGTGATATGGGTGTATGTTACGCCCTTGCTAATGACCTTGAGACACACGCTGGGGTAAGGCTATCACAAAAAGTGGGTCTGAATATTAATAACAAACATAGTATATTCAATATATAAAACAATAAAAGAAACTATCTAACCAGATAAAAGCGAGTTTAATGACAGTCAGGCAAGAGCTCAAGAAAACACATCTGCATCACATGACAGCTGAAAGCAAAGTGGAATGTTTATATCTATGGATATAGGTAACTACCACTGCCTAACCACTCTGTTCAAGAGTTTTAACTGCCGTGTTCCAGCTTCAGCATAAACAATTCCTATTGTAAAGGACCAAGGGTTTGTATATTGTGTAAGAACAACTGAATACCTCATCAATTGGGAAGCATAATATCCAAAACAAGATGAAACCACTACTGATATTAGTTGGGAGCTGGCAGAAAATGAATTGGAGACCTCTGCTGTGGTGTACTTGGCAGTTCATGTAGTGGGCGTGTCTCTGTCGCCTACACAAGCAATGGCAGCGCCACCACAAAATTTGAATTTTGGTCTGATGTGGTAGGAAGCTTGCAGCTATGTAGTTGCTAGGTAAGTCACTTAAATAAAAATACTTTTAATAATCTGTCAAAGGTACAGACTCACTTAGCTTTTCAAAATAACTTGCAGCGTTAATATTGCAGGAAGCACCATAGTCAATCGGAAATTCAATAGATACATTATTGACATTGAATCTAAATGGTACAGTGGATATTTGATTTACCTTTTTTATATTATATATATATATATATATATATATATATATATATATATATATATATATATATATATATATATATATATATGAATAACTTGATGACGAAGTATATAAAAACGTGATGCTATGTATAAATAAAGGTTTTTTGCCATGAAGGAAAAATGAAAAAAGTTTGCCCTCAGTAAAGGGTCCGAATAGGACCAAAAAAGTACTTGGGCTATCTCGCTTTTTCATTTTTTTCCTTCGTGGCAAAAAACCTTTATATATATATATATATATATATATATATATATATATATATATATATATATCTATATATATATATTATACATATATATACTATAAATATATATATATATTATATATATTCAATATGTATATATATATAAGTAATTATATCTATATGTAGTGTAATATATATATTGTCAATGTATGTTATATAATGTTATGTATATTATATATATATATATCTATATTATATATATATAATCGAATAGTATATATTATATGTGTGTCAATAATATATATATATATATATATTATATTTATTCTATTATTATATCTATCTGTCTTTTTTCTATCTATCTATATATATAATATATATGTATATATCTATAGTAAATATCTCTATATTAAATGAATTATCTAATATATATATTATCTAATAATAGATTTAATATATAATCTCCTACATCTATAATAATATATTATATTATAAACTGATATCTTATAATCTATATATATAGCTCCTATCTCTATATATCTCTCTAATATATATATTATATAAATAAAGAATATGTCTATATCTGGTATATATATATTGTCATATATATATATATATATATATATATATAGTATTATATAACTCTCTAGATAGTAATGTAATTTATTTATTATACATACCATATATGTAGCATATATATAGTACCACATACTAATTATATAATGCATATTATATGTATGTGTATAATTAAATTTTGCATACAGCAATTTGAAAAATGTATGGCAAGGTCCAAGCAAGTTTTGATCTGCATGTTTTGCTTTTGTACCAACGAATGGAGGGAGGTGGCAGACAATCCTCTTATTACTTCTATGACCCATGGTCATTTCCCTTAATCATCCATATACGAGGAAATGGCAGTGCTGTTCAAAAAATTTGCCAAATCTACTAAATTGTCAACCTTTTTCCTGAAAAGTTTGAATGAGTTTAAGAAAATATGGCAGTAGAGCTAATCATACTCAACCTTTTGTAGCCAGAGCATAATTACAGTTGACCAACAAAAAATGACAGTAAATTCTTAATAGGCTAAGCAATGAAAATACTATAGAAAAAGTCAATTTTAAGGGAAATACCCAACAAGGCGTAATTAAATTGATCTATTGCATTCCAAAACTCAAAAACTCTGAATTAAGTACACAGTGCTGCAAAATAGTTTACTTAAGTACATAATGTTTTGCTTATTAGGTATAGTCATGCTGGGGGAGGGGAGCAAAGCCTTCAGGGCAGAGCACCACTGGACAGGTTAGGTTAAGAGAGGTTAGGTGAAAATGCACCTCTTGTGAAATACCTAGGCCTAAGTCTCTGATCTGGTTTTAAGCAAGCCAAGACTTGTCAAAATAATGTTTTTAACTCTTCTGCCATCTGGATCCCTGACAAAACTCTGGGTTATAATTCACTCAAAATGCATGGGAATACATAAAAACAACAGAATGGGGCAAGAGCAGAATGACAGGAACAGGTTCCGCAGACCTTAACAAACCTAACCTATCCTAGAATGCCATTTCCTGACCTAACCAGGGTATTTCTACAGAAGCAATCCGCGGCGGCTTAGACTATGGCAATTGACGTTTTCCTATGTATTTTTACTTACTGAACAAGAATTTAAAGTAATATTTATTTGGACGACTGTAATTAACCCCTAGGGGCCAGTACTAAACACGGCAAAATACATTGGACGCCCTAATCACTAGTGGATGTCGTATCCGCGGTTACGCTCCTTGTAGTTCGTGCGAACTATATTCTTTAGAATTACCCTGCAAGAAACGTAACCGCGGATACGACATCCACTAGGGATTTGGGCATCCAATGTTCAGTGGGTAAAACTGCATAGAAAAACCGCAACTGTCATAGTCTGGGCCGCCGCGGACAGGTACCCTAGATCTACCATGGACTCAACTTCTGTTTGGAGGTAGTCCGACGTTCTAAAAAAAAAAAAAAATACTACTGCCCTAGTACCAATACCATCCCTTCGCCTAAGCAAATTTGTAAAAAACTTACTTAGGCTACCTAGTTTCTTCCCCTTACGTGATTCGTACCAACTAGGTATTTTTTCCCTTCCACTTCTCAAGGTATCTAGTTCTGAATGCAGTTGAAATTTGCAAAGCCTTACGATTTATGTGCGTTTAACTTCCTCAAAAACACATTTAGAAACGGTGCAACTGACAGATTGCCCGCCATAGCATACCGGTAGCTACTACCTAATGTACGGCATGCTAAGCAAGGCTTATATAGTCTACCTGGCCGCGGAATAGTAATATAGATCTACCTTGACGTATTTCCACCTACCTTTATAATGTTAAGAGAGGTTGACATGCAGGTTATTTACTATAACCACTTACCATAACACTGCATAAGTTCCTCAGGCAATACAATGTTGCCGATTCTAAGTTCTCTTTCGGGGAGCGATTGGTTTTATCTTACCATGCTATGACGAAATATTCAACTTCAATAAAATAAGGTTTATTCTTTACTGTATTAATTCACAAAGATGGGATTAACATTCGCGTAACTTTGGTTTCCAAATTGAATTAATTTACTTTATCGACACAGGTCAACTTTTAACAACGCCAAATTATTTTTATTCTGCTATTTTCGCACTAAGGTACGATCAAGATTTCAATCGCTCTTACAGGGAAACTCACCATTTAAAAAAGCGCTACATAGTCAACAGTGTTCACGGGAAATATCACTAGTGCAGTGAAGGTAACTGAATAGGTTCAGATGGTAGGTGTAGTTCAATCATTGTAAAGCAAATGGTTGGATGTCAGATATGAACCATATACTAGTTACAAAAACAAACGGGTTAGACACCGCAGTATACAAATGGTGATGTATCAAGAAATTGAAACAAAACTCATAACAGACAGGGGCTGACAAAAAAAAAAAAAAAAAAAAAAAAAAAAAACTTACTGAATTATGTGAATTAACACACGCCAAAATAACCATGTAAGGTTTATTAACAATGCACAGATCCAAAGGCGACATCACACTGACAAAAGAGAAATTACATCATAGACAACCTGTTAGTAAACTTTAATCTTAAAATCACAACATTTAACCTTGTTCTAATATATATCCCAACTGACAATAAAGAAAATAAGTTCCTCGTATATAACTATAAAAGAAACCATACACCCTCCTTTTTGTTAATATTAGGGGAATTTAACAGATATTTAGAATTTATGTGGAACAGATATTTCGACCAAAGTATACATATCGGAGAAATAAGACACATTAATAAATGGAGACCCAAATTGCAAAGGTAAGGCAAGATGGAGCGGAGGCGATCAAAGAAGTAATTTAGACTTTGCCCAAAGCAATAAATAAAAACGGAAACCGAAGAGGCATATTATGACTTTTCTTATCATTTCACCTTCTTTATAATGCTATTGACAATGTCATCATCCTTCGGAACATATGCTGTTTTTATTTTGGGTTTAAGTTGACTCTTCTCATTAATTGATATATTATTGACTCCCTGAATCTGTTTTTCCCTATTCTAAGTTTTTCGTATCTGGAAATCTTACGAATAAGTCAAATAAGTGTCCATCTTTTGTTGTTTGAACTTGTTCAACTGGCGGCATTATTTTACTCATAATTTGCTTCTTTTCATCTGCTGCTGTGCTCTCCTCGTCTGTAGATTTGATCAAAAGCATTTTTTTTTTGTCTTGAGTAACCCTGCATAAGTTTTGTCCATAATTGTCATAATCTTTACATCTTTATCAACATTGTCAATTTTGCACTGAATTTCATCTATATGTTGGTCATGGCGTTAGTAGTTTTTCGGGCCGAATCCTGAACCAGCTCTGCTATTATTCCTCAGGTGAGCATGTTGGCTCTCTGGAGGTGCAGATGGGTCTAAGGCAGTTTGCCTTGTTTGTTGTTTTTGATTAAGCTGACCTTGTGTCAGCACGGGCTCTTGCTCACAGAGCAGCCCGTAATCAGCAGTTTGTCCTGTGTCGAGCCCTTTTATGACCTCTAGGTTAGTTCCAGGGCGTCCCGCTAGATGGTGAGCATGGTGACCCATGAACCTCATGGCAAACATGTGTTTGGTTCAAAATGGCAGCAGTCACGCCTGGTGTCTCTTGGTTGACTCATGGGTTTACCTGAAAGAAGCGAGGCGGGCGGCAGCAGTCTGGAGGACAGAGAGTCAAAGATATCTCACAGGTTAGTGGAGGGTGAGTCATTTCTGCCTTTGATCATTACATTATTATTTAACTTGAATTGGGAGTGGCTCAAATATATAATATATATATATATAGTATTTATGCACACACACTACACACATACACACACACACAAACACACACATATATATATATATATATATATATATATATATATATATATATATATATATATTATACCTGTACATGACTTTCCACTTGGTAGCACTGGCAGCAGAATAATATAAGCTTCCAATTTTCCAATAGGTACACACACACACTCATATATATATATATATATATATATATATATATATATATATATATATATATATATATATATATATATATATATATATATATATATATATATATATATATATATATATATATATATATATATTGTAACAGAAATACATTCTGTCTGTTTTAAAGTCATCAGTTTTAAGAAATCTAAAATAGAAACTTACTATTTATTAAAGGAAAATCAGAGACCATCCATGTCGGTGTATGGAAGTCGCATTTCCCCACTCCCTAGTCATGAAGATTGGTCACAACAGATTTCCACGCTTCACTCTTCTCCGAAAATCCACCTCCTCCTACAGCTTAACAATCCTCTCATTGTCCTACCTTCGAATCTGTTTGTGCTTCATTTCAAATTTCCATTCCAGGGAGACCATCAACAGCTTGGAGAAATGCCAGTACCCAAAAATGACAGACAAAGGACAAAGATAAGGAGGGTGGTAAAAGACGGTGACAGCCACTGCCGCAGAGCATTTTCTAACTGAGCTCAGGTCACTGTCAAGACCAGGACTCTGTGTCCGGTGCCTTCCCACCACAATCTGCATTCTTGTGTAGGGTTGAAGCATATTTCCCCAAAGTCCATTACATCTGTCTGGCGCTACTTCAAGTCTCCGATCATCTAAGGACAAAGGTACAGTGGATTTGGAATTTGTTTCGATGTGCAATTCTCTTACTTCTTTAATTTCTGCCTGCTCTCATATATAAACTAAATCCCCACTGCATCTCCTTCAGAGAATAAGTAAAGTGGAAAACTATTTGTGACTCACAAGCAGAAGTGTTAAATCATTTTGCTATCTCGTATCAGTGTTAGATTACTCACCATCTCTGCTTTAAGCAAGTCCCAGTTACATTAATTGAATTTTAAACTGAGGTTACAGTGCACTCTTAATTTGCAGAATAGGAGACCATGGAGGTTGTGTACACCGTATGTGTTCCCATAGTGCCAAGGTGTTTCTACTGTCTTCAGTTATCAAGTCCAAGGGTGAAAGATTAAAGAGCTGTTATTTCATATTTTATGATGAAATAATCCTTTAATTTAGTCAATTCTCCTCCACAGAGGGCTAAATATTCTTTGGTTTTGCATAGTGGCACTATTTGATTTGTGAGCCAACGTAACCTTAGTTCCATGGATCTAGTAATTTCAGCTCCTATGTATATATAACTACTGATTCATGTAATAATAACTTAATCAAGTGTAACATTGTATTTCTCTTCATTCTATTCAATTTTGATACCTTTTCCCCTGTTTTCTGTGTGGGACCCAACTTTGTCAGATGTTAGTTGATTTCTAAAGTAAACTGTAGACCTTCCACGGCCACGCACGTAACAATATACATGTATATATATATTATATATATATATATATATATATATATATATATATATATATATATATATATATATATATATATATATATATATGTATATATATATATAAAAGGAAAAATGCCAAAGAACACCCTGTGCTTGCATTACCTCATCGATTTGATTCTATACTGAAAATTTTCACCATAAATATAATCTTTTTTATGGAGTAACCATACAAAAGCGCAAAAGCATACCTATGAGAAACTATCCACATTACCAAAATCTTGTGGATGGACTCTGATTCATTTGGCCCAAACAAGTGAGGAATTAAATGTCAAGAGAAATGAACACACAAATATTCAGCGAGAAGAGGCCAAAAGAAGGATGCTCTCTTTGCGACTGGTCCCGTGGCAGTATAGTAAAAAGATGTAAAATATTGTTCCGCAAATCTACAGTCTATTTGATCAAAGAAATTTAGTCTTTCAAGCCAAACACCAGGGCGCTTTCGGTCATCCAGTGTTGGAGTGGTTGGACATCTATCCAGATAAAGCGACCCAGAAAATAAACGAGATGAAATTCAATGATGAAGAGGCGGAACTGGGATAGATCCCCACAGCTGCAATAAATGACAAGTTAGAGAGGTTGAAAGGTCGATAGGACGCTGCAAACACCCTTTAGTAATGTCTACAGTGCACCACGTGTAGTGCGCTCACGGCAATACTCCTTTACGGGATCTATTAAAAAGCTAAAAAAAAAACACTAACTTCAAACCAAGGTCTATGAACTCTTGAACATATTCTGCACAAGATATTCGGAGGAGAGTTAGAGGAGAAACTTAAGAATCCAAGTCATCGGCGGTAAACTCCTTAACCTCTTCTTGGTTAAGGAAATTCCCCAGGAAATCTCGGACAGCTGCTCCCACCTGAAGACCTGCTCCAAAATGACGACCCTCCTGTGCATTAAAATGCTGACATACCCTTCAATTTTAGTCTTCTATAGGAGAAAACTATTGAGATGGCTTCTTGTCTGTGTGTCTGTCCGCCCTCAGATTTTAAAAGCTACAGAGGCAAGAGGGCTGCAAATTGCGTCTAGCATCGCTGTAGGTGCCAACAAGACAGGCCACCACCAGACAATGGCTGAAAGTTTCATGAACCGCAGCTGAGAGTTTCATACAGCATTACATGCTGTACAGGAAAGTCGACTGAACCGAATAAACCGATAGTCTGCACGAACATGACTTAAAGGTAAAAGATCTTGTAAGTTATTACTTAAATTTCCTTGTGGCCACGTACTCTATTGCTATATCATATGCTGTTATTCTTCTGCCAGAAGTTACATGTACATACATACAAGCAAATACACAGACACATTACATATATATATATATATATATATATAATATATATATATATATATATATACACAACATACGAAACATTTATATGAATATATATAGGCGTACGTAGCCTATGTATGTATATATGTGTATATATATGTATATATATAGTGATATATATACATATGTATATATGTATATATATAGTATATGTACATACGTATATTATATATATATATATATATATATATATATATTAATAATACATACATATATATAAATTATTGAGGATTAAAAGAGTAGAATTAAACAAGGCCTGGGCACCAGAACAAGCTCTAAGAAACTAGTTTACGATTTGTTGGTAGCGGTTTTCGAGATTTGAGGAGGCATGTAGGTAGGTGTACTTCTGTTTGACTAAAATGCGATTCAAAAACGTGACATTACTGCCTCCTATAGCCGGAAGTGAGACACACACGAAACTTGAGAGAATACGTCATTATTCATTACGAAAATTAAGAAAAAAAATAACTGCGAAGCGAAAACAAGAACACTTTTGTGTCAAGACCGAGGTTAAGCCTATCCAAACGACACACACACAAACATACACACACACGTTAAGTACCCAAACAGAGAAAGGGAGAGTTAAGTAAGCACGTCTAATACTATGCCAGGGGATTAATAAGAACGAAGCTCTGTCCGACATCGTCCTATTTGAACCTGGAGTTTCTGCCGGTGCGTTTGAAGTGACACTCGACCCCTTTGCTGGAATTAAAGGTATTCTAATGTTACTCCGAAACGGGTCTGCGTCAAGCATGTGACACTTGTCTAATAAGCAACCTGTGTGTACCTACCTACCTCATGCGCCTCCGTGGGAGGTGGCGGTGGCGACCGAGGGGCTCCGACGGGAATACCCACCTACGTGCCTGGGGCTGCAGGAGGGTTCACACAGTAGCCTCTATTGTCAGACTCAGCTTTGAACTCAAATCTACATATTAAAAGAGAAAGAGAGAAATGGTGCTTTATTAATGGACATCCACTTCCATTCTCCCTTTCCTTCTTTGGGAAAAACCATCGAAATGCCCGGGAGAAAGGAAGGAAAAAGAGGATAAAAACTGTCTGCTTACTTATCATGGGATTTCATCCGTTTAGAACTAGGCTCCACACGGTTCCCTTTGCAAACCTTCCGTCCTGACTCAACCACAAGCACCAAGTTTATAGCAAGCGAATATTTCAAGGAACTTAAACATGCAGCTCATCATACGTCAACGAACAACCAGCGCGTTCACAATAAGTAACACAGTGTAGCTCTTATCGAATAGCAATCGAGCGAACAAAATAACTTGCTTGAGATTAGATTTTTTCATAATGCAACATAATCCCTCCGCCATAATTCGCCAGACAATAACAGTTCGCTTTATTCACACTGATAGTGTCGGTTTCAGCACGAGGATGGAGTGGTCACGATATTGTATCTTTTATGTGGTTTCTGAGTCACAGTATGTGTTTGTTTGTGTATAGAGTGAGCTGCAGAAACAATACACAATAATAGGAAAGAGTTGTGTGCGAAATAGTACTGCTTGTACGTAACAATATTCATGTGTACATAAACAACAATACGTTTTCAGCATGAAACCGTTGCCCTTTACAGCAAGAGGCTTCAGAGAAGAATCAACAAAACAGCCATTGCCACATTCATTTCCAACCGCTGAATTGTTCATACACCTACGTCCATATAAGGCAGACCAGCAGCGTGCCCGACCTTTAATATACGCTACATCATTCATCTATATCTTGCAGGCACTCTTCAGCTTCCTGGATATGCCTCTTTCATTCCGTCTATCCAACAGACTGGTTTTCCACTCCTACTCCCTCCGAACACATCCGAAGTGTGCACTCTTACCACCATACTGCCTTCCTCATTCCTTCCACTCAACCAAACTCCCCAAAAGCTGATCTATCCTTTCAGCAGCACTAAGCTTTTTGGCACTTCTTTACATCTTACTTCTCACCTTTCCAGTTCTTCTAACGCCACATATACTTCATAATTAATTTCTCTCGACAGCTTCAGCTGAACTTTTTCTTTCACTTGCATTCAAGATCCACAATTCACTTCCATAAAAGAAAAGTTGCTAAACCCCATCAAACGTTTCCACCCTGCTTGACCTAATTTATGACTCCTCTTCTCTTATTCTAGCACTACCAAACTTACTTCCAAAACATCTCTATGAAAGAGCAATCTCAGTGACTCCACTATATCTTCCTCCTCATGTAAACGCTTTCACCAGATTTTGCAGTTTCTCTTCGTTATCACTAATCATTTGTCCCGTCTGCAAATATGAAATATCAACACTCTACTCCTGATTTATCCCACACCTTTTTGCACTTAGTACTTATTGCTTTTATCTGCTTCTAATTCTCACATCACGCCATCCACAAGGTTTATTGCGGTGGAGACATAACACACCTTCAGTCCAGTTTTACGCCTCAACAGTTTCTCTCGCATCAAAATATTCTAACAAGTGCTTTACTTTCATCTTCATGACTTGAATTGTTCTCAACAACTTACCTACGTATGTCTATACAGCCTCAACAAACTCAACTTCATCTTCCTAGCAGTTCTTTCAAAAGCTTCTTCTAGGTTCAACCAAAATTCTTAAGAAATTGTTTCATAACACAGTGTTGATCCACATAACCTCTTTCCAACGCACACCGGTCTCCTCCTTTCAGATCTTAGTCATCTGTCTTACTTTCTCCATCAAAATCTTACCACACACTTTCCGCTGCATACTAAGTAATGTTATCTCCCAATCTAGCACCAACATTACCTTTGTATAACTGGTGAGTTATTCTTTTCACCCATTTCTCCTTAACCAAACATCCCTTTACACACTGGTCAGCTACCAAATCACACTATCTGGACCAATCACACCATCAAAACAATGTGCATAGCATATCAACTCCTGGGGTGTCTAGACCCAAACTTCAGTCTCTGCGTTGCCCTCCTCATATCCTCGACAGTCACTTCGACAAACAAGCATTCTCAAACTCACACAAACCCCTTCCACTCTCTCGCATCATTTAGCTCTGCTTCTTTCTCTCTTATTGTTCATTTTCAATAAAATCCTTAGAATACTCACCACATGGACCCAAGACTGCATTCACTTCAGTGAGCATCTCTCCATTTGCAGCTTTAATTTGGTAGCACCCATTAACCCATTTATTAATTAATATTTCCATCGGTATTCACATGCCTGTAAAACAACTTTTGCTCGATAGGCAAGAAGACGACGCATCATTTCTCGATGCTTGTATGTATGTATGTATGTAAGTATATACATAATATACATATATACATATGTACATATATAAAGATATATATGCATATCTACATATATATTCACATAAAGGCATCAAGAAATGTATATATACTGCATATATATACATAATGCAGCAGCTGAGCATGAGTGTGACAGTGACTATCATCTTTTCTTTTCTTAGGAGTCACCACTGTGAAGTGAAATGCATGATGTAGAACACACACACAGATATATGTATACATCATTGCCCTAAGGAAGACCTTGTCTATATGGTCAGAGTTCCAGGCTCCATTGGTAAGGTTGATCCTATTATCATGTTGTTTTGTTAGTGAAGATTCTACCATCTGACATTTGCATCAATAGCTGTTCTTGTATAAAGGAAAACTGCTGAACTATGTTGTCCATATCTAACTGAGCACTAATGTTGGTTTCTTTCCGAGAGAGATTTTCCTGTGAAACCATAGTGTGACTTATCACAATCCCTACAGTGGATTTCATAAACTCCTGTCTTTGGAAACTGGTTTCTGCTGAACGTTAATTAAGGATTTCCCCAAGGTATTCGGATAAGTGAAGATGAAAGGGCTTGGTTGGCCTAAGATTTGTGTGATCTCTCGTAAATTATCCATGCGAGAGATTATGATTTTGTGTGTGTATTTTTCTGTTTCTTTGTTTTCTGTGGGTTTGTAAAAAATGCTCTTTGCTTTATGTATGGCTTTTTCTATTATGTGCTTGGTATACTTTAATAAGTTGATTTCTGATTGTTTCAAGTTCTTAGTTAAGAAAATCTGGGGAGCAAATTCTCAGGGCTCTAAGAAATAAGTTACTTGCTATGCCGAGTTTAACTGAAATGTCATGTTTGAACCTAGAAGAAGCTTTTGAAAGAACTGCTAGGAAGATGATGTCTTAATTGTCAGGACTAATAACAGCTACAAATTCATTGTCTTCAGGAAAGTGACAGTCTCACTTTCATACATACATTTCTACAGCTATCATGACATTTCAGTTGAACTTGGCATAGCAAGTAATCTATTTCTTAGAGCTCTGAGAATTTGCTCCCCAGAATTTCTTAACTAAGAACTTTAAACAATCAGAAATCAACTTATCTTGTTAAAATACTCCAAGCACATACTAGAAAAGCCATACATGAAGCAAAGAGCATTTTTTACAAACCCAAAGAATACAAATAAAAGGAAACTGACACAAACAAAATCATAATCCCTCATTTGGATAATTTATAAGAGATCACACAAATCTTAGGCCAACCCACCCCTTTCATCTTCACTTATCCGAATACCTTGGGGAAATCCTTAATTAATGTTCTGCAGAAACCAGTTTCCAAAGAAATAGTAGTTTATGAAATCCCCTGTAGGGATTGTGATAAGTCATATGGTTTCACAGGAAAATCTCTCTGGGAAAGCTTAATTCAATATAAGCACTCGGTTACATACAGACAACATAGTTCGGCAATTTTCCATCATATAAATAACAAGAACCATATCATGGATTGGAACTCATCCTCAAATTTTATACAAGAGCAGCTGTCGATACAAATGTCAGATGGTAGAATCTTCACTGATAAAACAACAAGATAATACGATCAACCTTTCCAATGGAGCTTGGGACTCTGACCATATAGACAATATCTTCCTTAAGGAAACAATGAAGCAGATGAAGACAACTAACAGAAACAACATCGGCTTAGTAGTTACCCCAGGCATCACCTAAGGGAATATCTCCCACTATATATTTCGCCTATGAAACTCCTTCTGTCATTCATTACTTGATAAGGGTGGAAGTCAGTCCACCAAAATATAGTCCTTAGTTTTAAAACAGAGTATTTTAACGGGCCTTTTATACTCGATATATATATATATATATATATTATATATACTATATATATATATATATATATATATATATATATATATATATGTTATATATGTATGTATGTATATATATATATATATAATATATATATATATATATATATATATATATATTATGACAAGGAAAAAGCACTTGGTATTGATTTTCTGCCTAATATTTTCCTGTGGTATCCAAATATATATATATATATATATATATATATATATATATATATATATATATATATACTATATATATACATATATATAAGTCATATCACATTTCCGTGATTCATATACATATATCGAGCTACAATGTCCTTTAATATCTAATTCGCTCTACCTCGGAATTAATATATTTTCATATATGCTTAACCGAAGGGGAATTTTTTTTCTCGATAATAGACTTGCCTGGACCAGGGCACGAACCCATGGATCCTTTCAAATCCAGGAACGTCAGTGAAGCTTTTACTACTCGCGGTGGTGTAGTAGGTAAAAACTTCACTGACGTTCCTGGATTTGAAAGGATCCATGGGTTCGTGCCCTGGTCCAGGCAAGTCTATTATCGAGAAAAAAATTCCCCTTCGGTTAAGCATATATGAAAATATATTAATTCCGAGGGAGAGCGAATTAGATATTAAAGGACACTGTAGCTCGATATACACACACACACACACACACACACACACACACACACACACACACATATATATATATATATATATTATATATATATATATATATATATATATACATATATAAGTAAACAATCATATACATTGAAATTTACCTAATTTCTTCCTTCACTAACCATAAACTCCAAAATAAGGATCAGAAAACTATGACAGAAAAAAAATCAGATGAAGTAAAACGAGAGAATTCAAAACACAAACCTCTGCAATTAACGAGGATCTTGGGGGAGACAGACCACAACACAACGGCGCAGAACAGGGCTTGTAAGGAAGAAATGTTGGGATTAAGAATGATAATAGCTAGAGGGGTTACTCCTCGTTACCCCTATCAAGGAACTTCACTGAATTTTCAGCCCCTAGAAGCTGGTGCACTTCTGTGATGGAGATTACAATTCCTCGTAGAGAGAGCATGACCCAACTATGTTGTTCACACCATTACAAGTATAAACAGCACCAAAACAACCAATATGCTGTTTTCTAATGCTATGCAGATCCTCTCAACCCAAGATCTGAAATAAAATAACTTATAAAAGGACAAAAATCATTCGCATAAAACTGAGATTTAATTGGCTCATTACAGGTAAAGCATTTAGATTTCCTTATTAAACCTGACAGGCAATGACTCACTACTTGAACATCTACTGTCTGGCACAAAAATATTGAAACACTATGCAAAAGTTAAAAAAGAGCCGAAGTTTCTTAGACGCAATAGAGCTTTCTGTACAGTGTATAATGCTGTATGAGCCGCGGCCCGGTGGTAACCTGTACAATAGCGTTGCCAGATGTACGATCATAACTAAATGTATCCTTCAATAAAATAAAAACTACTGAGGTTAGAGGGCTGCAATATGGCATGTTTGATGATAGGAGAGTGGATAATCAACATACCAATTTGTAGCTCTCTAGCATAAGTCGTTTTTAAGATCTGAGGATGGACAGAAAAAGTGCAGATGGACAGACAAAGCCATCCCAATAGTTTTCTTTCATAAGAAAGTAAATCTGAATACAACCATCACTGTGCCCTATGGTCAGAGAGAGAGAGAGAGAGAGAGAGAGAGAGAGAGAGAGAGAGAGAGAAAAGTTTTAGAAATGTCTTAACATTCCATGAGTCATCTCATTGATCAAGATCACCCAACCAAAACTTTTTAGGGCGCAAAGAGTATTTACAAGTCTTATGGATGGTACCCTCTAATATTGCTCACTGCTCAACACTTTCTCGACTTGAGAACTCTAAAAACTGTGTATTGGATGCCCAATATTCAACACTTTTTTGTATGGACTGCCCAACATTCAACACCTCTTTGTAAGGGATGCCCAACATTCAACACTTCTTTGTAAGGGATGCCCAATACTCAACACTTCTTTGTATGGGATGGCCAACATTCAACACTTCTTTGTAAGGAATGCCCAACATTCAGCACTTGTTTGTATGGGCTGCCAACCTTCAACACATCTTTGTATGGGTGGCCCTACTTCATATCTTTTGTAAGGGGGAGCAAAACAATTCACCCACTTCTTTGTAAAGGGATTCCAACATTCAACCCAACCTTCTTTTTGTATGGACTACCCAACATTCAACACTTCGTGGTGAGGGATGCCCAACATTCAACACTTCGTGGTAAGGGATGCCCAACATTAAACACTTCTTTGTATGGGCTGCCGACATTCAACACTGGTAATGAATGCCGAATATTCAATACTTCTTGGTAAAGGATGCCCAACATTCAACACTTCTTGGTAAGGGATGCCCAACATTCAACACTTCTGGAAGGGAATGACCAACCATTCAAACACGTCTTTGGTAAGGATGCCCCAAAACACACTTCTTGGTTAAGGGATGACCAAACATTCAACATTCTTGGTAAGGGATGCCCCAACATTCAAAAGACAACTTATGTAAGGGATGCCCAACATTTCAAAAAAACAAAAAAAAAAAAAAAAAAAAAAAAAAACTTCTTGGTAAAGGGATGACCAACATTCAACACTCTTTTGTAAGGGATGCCCAACATTCAACACTTCTTGGTGAGGGATGCCCAACATTCAACACTTCTTGGTATGGGCTGCCAACATTCATCACTTTTTGGTATGGGCTGCCAACATTCAACACTGGTAAGGGATGCCCAACGTTCAACAGTTCTTGGTAAGGGATGCCCAACATTCAAAATTTCTTGGTAAAGGATGCCCAACATTCAACACTTCTTTGTATGGGCTGCCAACATTCAACATTTCTTGGTAAGGGATGCCCAACATTCAACACTTCTTTATACGGGATGCCCAACATTCAACACTTCTTGGTGAGGGATGCCCAACATTCAACACTTCTTGGTAAGGGATGCCCAACATTCAACACTTCTTGGTATGGGCTGCCAAGATTCAACACTTCTTGGTAAGGGATGCCCAAATACACAACCCTTTTTTGTATTGTACTGCCAACTTCACAATTCTTTGTGAGGGATGGGGTGGGCCAAACATTTAACACTTCTTGGTAAGGGATGCCAAAAAAAACATTAACACTTCTTTGTATGGGATGCCACATTTCAACACTTTCTTTTAAGGGATGCCCCAACATTTCCAACTTGTCCTATAAGGGATGCCCAACAATCAACTCTTCTTTGGGGGGTAATGGGATTGCCCAACACCAACATTCTTTAATAAGGGTGCCCAACATTCAAACACTTCTTTGTAAGGGGATGCCCAACTTCAAACAATTCTTTGTAGGGGATGCCCAACCATTCAACAATTCTTTATAGGGGATCCCAATTCAAAAATTCTTTGTGAAATGGCGCAACATTTCAACACTTTCCTTTGTAGGGCTGCCCAACATTCAACACTTCTTTGTAAGGGATGCCCAACATTCAATACTTCTTGGTAAGGGATTCCCAATATTCAACACTTCTAAGAAGGGATGCCAAAATAAAATAACAACTTCTTTTATGGGCTTTGGGCCAACATTAAACACTTCTTTGTAAGGGATGCCCAACATACCAACCTTCTTTGTAAAGGATGGCAATATTTTAAAAACTCTTGGTAAGGGATGAACAACAACAAACAAACTTCTTTTTATGGATGCCCAACATTCAACAATTCTTTGGGTAAGGGGTACCCACAATTCAACACTTCTTTGTAAGGGATGCCCAATATTGAACACTTCCTTGGTAATTGCCCACATAACAACTTGGTATGTTACTGCCAACATTCAAACATTCTTTGTAAGGGATGGCCAATATTAATCTTTATTTGTAAGGATGGCCGATTTTTACACTTCTTGGAAGGGGGCCCCAACATTTCAAACCTTTCTTGGTAAGGGATGCCCAATCTTGCAATTCTGGTAAGGGATGCCCACATTAACTTACTTGTATGGGATGGCCCAACATTGAACACTTCTTTATAAGGGATGCCCAACATTAACACTTTTTTTTATAAGGGATGCTAAAGATCCAACCTTCTTTATGAGGATGCCAACTTTCCCACACTTCTTTATAAGGGATGCCCAACATTCAACACCTCTTTGTAAAGGGATGCCAACATTCACAATTTGTTTATTTAAGGGATGCCCAACATTCAAACCTTCTTCTTTATAGGGGATACCCAACCCAACAACAACCTTTTTTGTAGGGGTGCCCAAACATTCAACACTTCTTTGTAGGGGATGCCAATATTCAACAATTCTTGGTATGGGTTTGCCCAAACTTCAACACTTCTTTGTAAGGGATTTCCCAAAATTCAACACTTCTTTGTAAGGGATGCCCACTTCAACACTTCTTGGTTAATGGGGCCCAACATTCAACCTTCTTTGGTAAAGGGATGCCCAATCTTCAACATTAGGGGCAAGGGGATGCCCAATACCAACTTCTTTGTAAGGGTTGCCACTTCAACACTTCCTTGTAAGGGATGGCAATATTAATTAACTTCTTTGAAGGGAGGCCCACAACATACAACACTTCTTTGGTAGGATTGGCCAATACATTAATAATTCAACGTCTTGGTAAACCCCAACGGTATGGAAGGAATATTTTAAACACTTCTTTAAATAAGAATAATTTAATTTAGCCCAACATTCAACACTTCTTGGTAAGGGGATAATTATAAACCCAATATTCAAACACTTCTTAGGGTAAAGGGATGCCAACTTTTGGCAAACACTCCTTTGTAAGGGATGGCCCAACACTTCAACACTTCTTGTAAGGGATGCCCAATATTCAGGGAACACACCTTCTAGTAGGGTGGCCCTTGGTCCCACACTTCCGTTGGGTAGTGAATTGGCCCAACATTTCAACACTCCGTGGTGGAAATGGCCCAAGGCCAAACTTCTTATTGTAGGGAAATGGCCAACTTCAACCAACTCCTTTTGGTAAGGGTTGGCCCACATTCAACCAACTTCAATTGGTGGGAATGCCCAATATTCAAACACTTATTTTTTGGGTTACTGCCCATTTCAACACTCCTTTGTAAGGATGGATGCCCAACTTTAACACACTTCCTTTGTAATGTACTGCCAACATCAACACTTCTTTGTGATGCCCAACATTCAACTCTTCTTTATAAGGGATGCCCAACATTCAACACTTCTTTATAAGGGATGCCCAACATTCAACACTTCTTTGTAAGGGATGCCCAACATTCAACACTTCTTTGTAGGGGATGCCCAACATTCAACACTTCTTTATAGGGGATGCCCAACATTCAAAACGTAAACCATCTGTAAGGGATGTGCGCAACATTCAACACTTCTTTGTAAGGGATGACCCAAAACTTCAACACTTCTTTTGTAGGATGCCCAACTCATACTTCTTGTTAAGGGATTCCCCAATATTCCAACACTTCTAGCAAGGGCTGCCCAATCACACTTCTTTGTATGGGCTGCCAACATTTAACACTTCTTTGTAAGGGATGCCCAACATACCACACTTCTTTGTAAAGGATGGCCAATATTTAACACTTCTTGGTAAGGGATGACCAACATTCAACACTTCTTTTTATGAGATGCCCAACATTCAACACTTCTTGTAAGGGGTACCCAACATTCAACACTTCTTGGTAAGGGATGCCCAATATTGAACACTTCTTGGTAAGGGATGCCCAACATACAACACTTCTTTGTATGTACTGCCAACATTCAACACTTCTTTGTAAGGGATGGCCAATATTGAACATTTATTTGTAAAGGATGGCCAATATTTAACACTTCTTGGAAGGGGTGCCCAACATTCAACACTTCTTGGTAAGGGATGCCCAATATTCAATCGCTTCTTGGTAAGGGATGCCCAACATTTAACACTTCTTTGTATGGGATGCCCAACATTGAACACTTCTTTATAAGGGATGCCCAACATTCAACACTTTTTTATAAGGGATGCTAAACATTCAACACTTCTTTATGAGGATGGCCAACATTCAACACTTCTTTATAAGGGATGCCCAACATTCAACACTTCTTTGTAAGGGATGCCCAACATTCAACACTTCTTTATAGGGGATGCCCAACATTCAACACTTCTTTATAGGGGACGCCCAACATTCAACACTTTTTTGTAAGGGATGCCCAACATTCAACACTTCTTTGTAAGGGATGCCCAACATTCAACACTTCTTTGTAGGGGATGCCCAATATTCAACACTTCTTGGTAATGGGTGCCCAACATTCAACACTTCTTTGTAAGGGATTCCCAACATTCAACACTTCTTTGTAAGGGATGCCCAACATTCAACACTTCTTGGTAATGGGTGCCCAACATTCAACACTTCTTGGTAAGGGATGCCCAATATTCAACACTTCTAGGCAAGGGATGCCCAAAATACAACACTTCTTTGTATGGGCTGCCAACATTCAACACTTCCTTGTAAGGGATGGCCAATATTTAATACTTCTTTGTAAGGGATGCCCAACATACAACACTTCTTGGTAAAGGATGGCCAATATTTAACACTTCTTGGTAAAGGATGGCCAATATTTAACACTTCTTTGTAAGGGGTGCCCAACATTCAACACTTCTTGGTAAGGGATGCCCAATATTCAACACTTCTAGGTAAGGGATGCCCAACTTTCAACACTCCTTTGTAAGGGATGGCCAACATTCAACACTTCTTGGTAAGGGATGCCCAATATTCAACACTTCTAGGTAAGGGATGCCCAACTTTCAACACTCCTTTGTAAGGGGATGGCCCCCAATTCAACCTTTCTTGGGTAAGGGATCCCAAATCAAACATTCTAGGTAAGGATGCCCAATCTTTCAACACTCCTTTGGAAGGGATGGCCAACATTCCAACACTTCTTGGTAGGGATCCCAATATTCAAACACTTCTTGTATACTTGCCAACATTCAACACTCCTTTGTAAGGGATGGCCAACATTTAACACTTCTTGGTAAGGGATGCCCAACATTCAACACTTCTTGGTAAGGGGTGCCCCAACATTCAACACTTCTTGGTAAGGGATGCCCAACATTCAACACTTCTTTGTAAGGGATGCCCAACATCGACTTTCTTTGTATGGTGCCTTCCAACATTCAACACTCTTTGTAAGGGATGCCAAATTCATTTAACTTCAACTTCTTTTGTAAGGGATGCCCCAAACATTCAACACTTGTAATGGCCCAACATTTCAACATTCTTTGTAAGGGGTGCTCAACCAACCCTTTCAACAACTTTTGTAAGGGATGGCCCCAAGAAATTTCAAGGGAACTCTTGTAAGGGCATGGCCCAACCTTTTCAACCCTCTTTGGTAAGGGATGGCCCACATTTAACATTTTCTTTGTAATTGGGAATGAACCCACACATTCAACATCTTTTTAAAGGGGTGGCCCAACATTTCACCCTTCTTTAATAATGATTTGGGCCAACATTCAACACGGTCTTTATAAGGGATGCCCAACATTAAACACTTCTTTGTATGGGAAAGCTGCAACAATTCAACATTTCTTTTGTAGGGATGCCCAATATAAACACTTCTTTGTAAGGGATGCCCAACATTCAACACTTCTTGGTAAGGGATGCCCAATATTCAACACTTCTTGGTAAGGGATGCCCAACATTCAACACTTCTTTGTAAGGGATGGCCAACATTTAACACTTCTTGGTAAGGGATGCCTAACATTTAACATTTCTTTGTATGGGATGCCCAACATTCAACACTTCTTTTTAAGGGGTGCCCAACATTCAACACTTCTTTATAAGGGATGCCCAACATTCAACACTTCTTTATAAGGGATGCCCAACATTCAACACTTCTTTGTAAGGGATGCCCAACATTTAACACTTCTTTATAGGGGATGCCCAACATTCAACACTTCTTTATAAGGGATGCCCAACAATCAACACTTCTTTGTAAGGGAGGCCGCCCAACATTCAACACTTCTTTATAAGGGATGCTCAACATTCAACACTTCTTTATAATGGATGCTCAACATTCAACACTTCTTTGTAAGGGATGCCCAACATTCAACACTTCTTTATAGGGGATGCCCAACATTCAACACTTCTTATAAGGATGCCCAACAAAATTCAATTACTTCTTTATAATGAGATCAACATTCAAACACTTCTTTGTAAGGGATGCCCAACACATTCAACACTTCTTTTATAGGGGATGCAAACACATTCAACACTTATTTTAAATTAAGGGCATGCCCACATTCAACACTTCTTTATAAGGGATGCCCAACACATTCAACACCTTTCTTGTAAGGATGCCCCCCCAACATTCAACACTTTCTTTGTAAGGGATGCCCAACATTACTACTTCTTTATTTGTACCGGGACTGCCCAACCCATTCAACACTTCTTTATAAGGGATGCCCAACATTCAACACTTCTTTGTAAGGGATGCCCAACATTCAACACTTCTTTGTAAGGGATGCCCAACATTCTACACTTCTTTGTAAGGGATGCCCAACATTCAACACTTCTTTGTAAGGATGCCCAAACATTTCACACTTGCTTTCCGTAATGATGCCCACATGCCCAATTCACTTCTTTGTAAGGGATGCCCAACATTCAACACTTCTTTGTAAGGGATGCCCAACATTCAACACTTCTTTGTAAGGGATGCCCAACATTCAACACTTCTTTGTAAGGGATGCCCAACATTCAACACTTGTTGAGGAGAAAATTGTGACGTTTGTTTCAATAGTCAAGACGGAGAAAAGCTTCCTCCGAGCAGTCTTCCGGCCTTTCCTGAAAACTGGATGCGTAAGGCGGCAATATTTCCCGCCAAATTTTTAATTTATAGTGTTGTGTCTATTCAACGCTACAAACCTTTGAATCGAATTGAATATAAAATTTGACCAAAGGCGAAGCACTGAGACCTATGAGGTCATTCTGCATGGAAACGGAAATTGGCAGTAAAAGGTTTGAAAGGTGTAACAGAAGGAAAACCTTGCAGTTGAACTAAGAATCAATTGTTATGAGAATGTTGAAAGTAAGATGGAAGAAAGAAAATATGTAAAGAGGTAGAGTAAAAGGAACGAAAGGGATTGCAGCTAGGGGCCGAAGGCACGCTGCAAAGAACCTTAAGTAATAACTGCTATGATGATTCTACCCCATTACGGGGTACAAACCTTTCCGATGTATGATAGTCAATCAAACTGATAAAAGGTTGTTAGGGGGGATGCAGCCCGTTGAAACTCAAAGTCATAAGAATCACAGAAATGGGGGTCAATCAACCAATCATTTTTATAAATAACGATGTAAAGCTACACATGTGACTCCTCCTTCTCAGTTCTCATGTATAACCTTGAAGGGTTTCACAAGTACAAAGAAAAGCTGCCCTTAGCTGTGAAGCAGAGCTACCACAACAAGCGGGAAAGCGCCTTTATGCCAAAACTGCCTTTCTACGACAGGGCGTTATCTTCCTGTATCTTATTACTCACACCAGGCGGCATCTTTGACGCTTGTCTTTCGGTATTTTTCTCTCTCTTCCGCATACTTGGAAGTAAGGGGGGAAGGGCGTTACGTGGTAGAAGGGGAAGGCGTCACATGGTCATGACACAATTCTATTTTCTATGCTTTCCTTCCGTACTTCAGCCTCGTATCCAATTTTGCCCCGAAGGTTTTAGGACTGAAACGTTCCCTGGTGATCTTTATCGAGTCAGAGCTTCCAACTCTTTCATGAAAGGGGAGTCACAGGTGTTACGTTATCCGATAAGTCAGTGACCATCATATGCACAATCAGGTTACATTTCTGCAGAAATACCAAAGAAAAATGTTATCGGTTCCAATATCCTGAGAATTCATCGGATATGATACAAAAAATACTGATAAATAAAGTGCTGGCAATAATAATGGGGATGCTAAAATGATGATTCTAAATACACCAATAGCAACAGCACCGACCATAGCCATCATTCGTGATCGTGGTGTTGATAAATATACGAACGTCATGAGTAATATTGAACCTTTAAACAATTAATTACATCTATCACTTACATATACCTCGGAGTATATATCACTGTAATGACAGTAGTTTCGAATACGCAACCTCACAAACTACTGAAGACATTCCGATATAATGGCTAAACCTTGCTACAAGAAATGTAGAATTTCTCTCAAAAGAATGTGGTTTCTCTATTTTGGGAACATCAGTAGATCGAGGTTATAAATATATTGTGAGGACAGTCTTCAGAATGATATAATAGCAACAGCTATACCGATCTCCGTCACCGAGGTCAAACTCACAACAACAAAAGTTGAAAGCCAATCACTGCATGGACATTAAGAAGTCCTCTTGTTCTATCTGTATATACATGGGCATTAAGACGTCCTCTTGTTCTATCTGTATATACATGGGCATTAAGACGTCCTCTTGTTCTATCTGTATATACATGGGCATTTAAGAAAGTCCTCTTGTCTATCTTGTATTACATGGGCAATAAGAAAGTCCTCCTCTTTTCTTTATATAAAATGGGCATTAAGAAGTCCTCTTGTTCTATCTGTAAGGTATGATGGGCATTAAGGAAGTCCTCTCGTTCTCGAATTAAACAGATGGGCATTAAGAAGTCCTCTTGTTCTATCTGTATATACATGGGCATTAAGACGTCCTCTTGTTCTATCTGTATATACATGGGCATTAAGACGTCCTCTTGTTCTATCTGTATTATACCCATGGGCGGCATTAAAGAACGTCCTCTTGTTCTATTCGTATTATACCATGGGCCATTTAAGAAGTCCTTCTTCGTTCTTTATCTGTTATACATGGGCATTAAGGAATCCTCTTCGTTCTTTCTGTTCTCATTGGCAATTAAGAAGTCCTTCTTGTTCCTATCTGTAATATATATGGGCATTAAAGAAGTTCTTCTCGTTTTTCTTTCTGGTTATAGTACAATGGGCATTAAGAAGTCCTCTTGTTCTATCTGTATATACATGGGCATTAAGAAGTCCTCCTGTTCTATCTGTATATACATGGGCATTAAGAAGTCCTCTTGCTCTTTCTGTATATACATGGGCATTAAGAATCCTCTTGTATACATGGGCATCAAGAAATCCTCTTGTTCTTTCTGTATATACATGGGCATTTACCCCGTCAAGTTCCCTTCTTGTTCTATCTGTATATACATGGGCATTAAAAGAAGTCCCCTTCTTGCTTCTATCTGATATATACATGGGCATTAAGAAGTCCATCTTGTTCTATCATGTATATTACTATGGCATTCAACAAGGAAAGTCCTGTTGTTCTTTGTTCTGATATAACATGGGCCATTAAGAAGTCCTCTTGTTCGTATCTTGTTATTCATTGGCATTAAGAATCCTCTTGTTCTTTCTGTATATACATGGGCATTAAGAAGTCCTGTTCGTTTCTTTCTGTATATACATGGCATTAAGAACGTCCTGTTGTTTTCTGTGTATATATCATGGGCATTAAGAAGCCTCTTCTTTTCTATCGTATATACATGGGCATTAAGAAGTCCTCTTGTTCTATCTGTATATACATGGGCATTAAGAAGTCCTCTTGTTCTATCTGTATATACATGGGCATTAAGAAGTCCTCTTGTTCTATCTGTATATACATGGGCATTAAGAAGTCCTCTTGTTCTATCTGTATATACATGGGCATTAAGAAGTCCTCTTGCTATCGTGTATACATGGGCATTTAAGAAGTCTCTTGTTCCTATCTGTATATACATGGGCATTAAGAAGTCCTCTTGTTCTTTCTGTATATACATGGGCATTAAGAAGTCCTCTTGTTCTATCTGTATATACATGGGCATTAAGAAGTCCTCTTGTTCTTTCTGTATATACATGGGCATTAAGAAGTCCTCTTGTATATACATGGGCATTAAGGAGTCCTCTTTTTCTTTATGTATATACATGGGCATTAAGAAGCCCCTTGTTCTTTCTGTATATACATGGGTATTAATTAAGAAGCTCACTTTTTCTTTCTTTATATATATATATATATATATATATATATATATATATATATATATATATATAAGAAAACCAAATATGGAGGATTATTCAATTCGAGGCTTCAAATAAGACACGAACATATCTGGAATATGTGTAACTGCCACGTATAGAGATAAAAAAAAACAAGTAACATGAATTTAAGTTTAGTAATTATCCAATGAGCAGATGAAAGTTAACAGTTCCAGTTGAAACAAGAACATGCTGGAAGAGGAGAGCCAAACTCTTCAGTATCCCTCACTCCAATTGCTGAAGGGTTGTGGTGAAAGCTACTCTGTCATATCGAAGAGAAAATAATCGGAAGCGCCTCATTTTCCCTTTGCATTCCTATTTCCAAAACCAACAACAGACCTCTCCACCAGGGCATATTTTAGGGTTCAAAGTCAGAGAACCAGCATTTAGAGCCAAAACACATAATATTACGTCCCTGTAGGAAATTTTCTTCCTTTTCTTTCTGGTTGACAAATAGTTGTAACAAACAATAAAGAACATGACTAACCAAATTGTGAAATTCTTCTTCGTTATAAAACGACTTTCGTGGTTTGTGAACCTTTCGTTACAGCACTATCAATCTCCAACTGAACTCAGCATTCCTATGCTCAGGTTCCTGGTCAGTCTCGATCTCGTGTTGAAATGCTACCTATCGATGAGACGCTGTCTTTTGACCTGATATATCCGCCCCAAAAGTCGGTTCGAAGGTTAAAAAAAGCCTTCAATTTCATGTGGATAAAAACAACACTATGTCCACTCTGCAAGCATATGTCAATTGATTCCAGTTTTTCCACAGTTACAGTTCTTTGGACTAAAACTGGCTCATACATAATCCTTAGATAGAACAAACATCATTCATTCCACGTAGTTCATCCGCATTACAGATGGCATACAAGTAGAAAAGCGTGGCAGTTGTCCTTATAGTAGGACACTTTCAGAGTTTGACCTCTCATAAGCATAAAGACGTCCCGTCATTAATTCCTATTGAAAATGCTCTCTCTATCTCTCTAAAATGGCAGGATGTCAAAGAAATCACTTTACATCACACAGGCATTGTGACGTCTAGAATCTAACTCAGTGGAAGCTATCACTCATTAAGTTTAATTCAATATGCATTTTCAAAGCCCATTTTGCCACACACACACACACACACACACACACACTGGATTATGTGAACGAGGCTGTTGCTGGTATAAGGTCTACGACGAACATTACAAGCTGAATATGAACTAATACATTTTAAATCTACCATCATCTGAAACGATAGGGAGCGCTGACGTTCTTAACGAGTTAAAACTGGTTGCTTGGTTTATAAGGAACCTGACAAGATAGTCACATTCTTAAGTACAACTCTCCTCTGCATCTAAAAATGAGTGCTTTGTTAATATCTCTCTCTCTCTCTCTCTCTCTCTCTCTCTCTCTCTCTCTCTCTACATCCCATTCAAAAATGCTGATTAAAGCGGTCAATTATACATCTTGTACATCTCCTGATATTATAACACGAACTTTTTATGGAAATTTTGCAATATTAAATCCTCACTGTTAACTCTAAGATGTCACGACAAAATACACAACTACAGATGAAATTCTCATCCTAGAAAAACACATATCTGCTGAGGATTTGCAAACCACATACCAGTATATAGCTGAGATATTGACCGTACAACCATTTCACATAACAGCATACTGCGCAGGACAGAGGGTTTTGGCGTGAAATTCCATTTTGTAACCAAGTACCTTCTTGGCATTAGCAGCCTTCCAACGTGCTTCTTCAAGGAAATGGAATGGAATAATATCACTTTGGCCAAAGCACAAGCGCTGGGACCTTCAAGGATTCGCCTAGATAACGATCCATGCCACACGCTTTTACTAGTGATTATCGATGAAAAGTCGCTTGAAGGAAGCTCCCAGTACAGGAAACTGTCAAGAGTAGTCATCCGATGCACCTACAAACAAAGCTCATCAGCAGCACATCACACCACCTGCTAATACTGCACCATTCATCTCTACCTTAGATTCCGTCTCGTGTTTCCTGGATATTAAGGTCCTTTTTCCATATTATTCCTCCTCATCCCCTCACAATACTGCCTCATCATACATTTTTCGCCAACCTAATGTCGTCCATTCTTTCCACATGAATTAACCATCTCACGACTCTTGAGGAATTCCTTCACCTATGTGAACACTCCCACCACTCATTCTACAGACCTCCATCTTTCTCGTCAATTCACTTCTTGCACTATGCAAACAGTCATCTCAACAACTTCAGTAACTTTCTTTTCATTCCCGTCTAACATCAACAGATTCCTATAAAGGAGAGCTGACTGAACAGGACCTTCATTTTCACTGACGCTATAAATCTCTTTCCACTCTTGAGACAAATCAACTCATTCCCATTCCTCGTCCACCATCCATCTGAACATGCATTGCTCCATCATCCTGTTTCCATTTACCCTAATAGAATTACTCTTGCTCACTTTTACTCTCAACTTTCACTCCAACAAACATTTTCGAAGTCTCTCACTAGTTCTCATAGCTTCTTTTCACCATCCCTAACCAGAAGTGTATCACTTGCTTACACTAACCATAACACACTCCAATCATGCCTCCTATTATAATGCTACATTTATCTCATTGACTTTCTTTGACTTACCGCTTCACTATATCCACATAAACATAAACCCTTTCGAATGCTCATGACAAAAAAGTACGAGTAGGTCATCCCTTTCATATCCCTTGGGGATCCCTGCATGTGAGGGCTACACGAAGCTCCGCCGCAGAGGGGCATTTGGTTCAACCTGGCACACTTGGTTCCCCAGCTAAACCCCAGGAAGTGATTCATTTTATGGAACGCAGACATCTGGACTCCCCTGGGGAGCACTGTAAAACCAAGACTCCTTGTGGAATCTCCGGACGACTGACCCTTATATTAAATCTGCTTTATTTTGATACTGGAAAACCAGGCACACAGCCCAGCTCCTATACTGTCTTATTTACCCCTGCCTTCATGTTCATGAAATCAGTCATGCCATCACTTGAATGAGAGAAAAGACTCATGCCAACAACGTACCAGAAAGAAATATGGTCGAATTCAGTTCTATACAATAAAGTTTCTGTAAGAATAGGAATAACAGCCAAGGAATGTACGCATAAATTCAAATCGAATTTATACATTCAAATTCCATCCATTTACTTCGAAAGAAATATGCAAAATGTACATATTATAAGAACGTAGTTTACCTGGCCCTAACAGCAAAAATGTGAGCAAAGCTACATAGTAAAACAATATTTGTTAACGAAGCACTTTCCTCAGACGTTTTGGAAAGTCACCGTAGCATATGTAATGTGAATGTCTATCATTATGCATCAGTCCTCTTGAAGACGTCGCAGAAAAACTAAGGACGAAACAGGTGCAGATTTATACCTGGTGAATAGTTTTTGCTTCTTGTGGTGCATCTACATACACATACGCGCACACATTTATAAATATATACACGTGATGTTAACACACATACATTACTAGGACCTCTATGTTACTTATACTAGGGAAATATTTTCCTAAAAATATTAGAGGATCTACATAATTCAGTACACAACCTTTGATGCATTTTGCTCTTAAAGACAAATATGACAAATCGGCACAAATGGGACAAATTTTGCATTTTTATGTTCCTGAAAAATTAAAAATAATTCTTAGCCCTATTGTTTGAGATCCGAAGCGAAAGTAAATCTGATTTTCTTTCCTCTTTTCTGCCCCCATATTATTTCTACCAGTTGTTTCTTGTTAATTACGGTTCATATTTTTCGCATTGGGAATGTTCAATACAGAATTCAGCACGAGCCTGACGAACGTTCGGCATATCGCGCATAATATAGAAAAGAATAATTATTTTTGGGCTTTATATATACACTACACTGGTATTATTTATCTTTCCATGCATTACTTCACCTTCGTGGTCATCGTCAGTATCATAATCCATTATAAAATGTTAACATTACGATGATAATAACTGATGGTGTATTATTGTTAAAAACCTTCTAATAAGGCTGTACAATTTATTTTCTCGGTGCAATGAAATGCAAGTTTGCGCTGGAGGGCGTTTATGGAAAAGTCCCATTTATTTACTGCGTCATTTAGCCAAGCTCATTCCCTTTGGTCTTTTCATATTCTCAACATGAGTGCCAATTATTTTTATAGTTTTCTACAACAACTTCTTGTAAACGCTGATCAGCACTCGTAATCTTTTCATCTTCAGATCACAATCAATTTTTATAATCTTTAGTATTGCAGCATTGCTCTCTTCCTTCCCTTTGTGGGGTTTCAAATAAGAAGAAGAATGGTTTTATGAAATGAATACTACCACAATTTAAAGGTATAAGAAAACTACACTCACACATGGTTACATATTTCAAAATAACCGAAAGATCCGCAAAGAAAAACTGTGAATTAGAACAGGCAAAAAGCTCAAAACCTCAAAGAAGTCCTAACTTCAAATTATACTTCATGATTCTAATTTCTTTACATATCTAAATTGGATGTTCAATTAAATTTGTCTTTTGTTTTATCAGTATTTCACCAGTCTCCTCTTCGTCCTCGTTTTCACTTCATCAATTTATAGCTAATTAATTTTGTGTAACATACATGTAAGTATGCATTCATATACACATACACATATATATGTAATACTAGATATATATATATATATATATATATATATATATATATATATATATATATATATATATATATATATATATATATATATATATATATATATAATATATATATATATATATATATATATTATATATATATATATATTATATATATATATACAAAAAACATATATGATGTAGAATGATTTGAATATGACATGCAAACTAGAAGTATAAAATTCGATAAATTATAGTTTCCTTTCTTTGTATAAGAATGTAAACAAGTACACAAACTTTAAATTTGTACATACACATACACACACGCACACACACACATATATATATAGCTCTATATATATATATATATATATATATATATATATATTATATATATATATATATCCATACATACATATATACCTAAGGCAGTCCACAAATAATAACACTAACGAAATGACGATCATAAATTAACTGAGGTCGTGTAAAAAATATTTGAATTGATCGTACAAAACGATTATTTATTTGTGCCCTCTCTCTCTGTGTATATATCTACATACATTAATACACACACACACCACACAGACATATATATATATATATTATATATCATATATATATATAATGTACGTGGGTGAGTTTTTATAGTATGTATGTGAACATATATACTTTATATTTATTTGTACCAAGTCCTCTCTCTTTCTCTCTCTCTCTCACTTCTATATATATATATATATATATATATATATATATATATATATATATATATATATATACATATATATATACTATATATATATATATA
Organism: Macrobrachium nipponense; assembly: GCF_015104395.2. Lineage (NCBI taxonomy): Eukaryota > Metazoa > Arthropoda > Malacostraca > Decapoda > Palaemonidae > Macrobrachium > Macrobrachium nipponense. Next base: position 19,948,198 of record NC_087208.1, read on the forward strand.
TATATATATATATATATATATATATATATATATATATATATATATATATATATATATATGTTTGATTTTGAATCCCGAAGAAATAAAAAGTTAATGATTATACGAAAACAAAGTTACAGCCACGAAGAAAAATTGACAAAAGTACTTAGCATCTCTAGTGTTTCAATTTTCCTTCGTTGCTCTAACTTTGTTCGTGTGTGTGTATATATATATATATATATATATATATATATATATATATACATACTATAATATATATATATATATATATATATATATATACATACATATATATATATATATATATATATATATATATATATATATATATATATATATAATTCGTTCCTAGACTCGAAATAAAATCATTACTTTAAATCCCAATCATCAGCATGAAACAGAATTTTTTCAGGACCTTCCAGACGATTTACAGAAATTGTATACCAACAATGCACTTCAAACGATAAAACTGCAGAAGCAAAACAATTTCCTATTCAACTTTCCGGTCAAATCCAAGTCATTTTTGTCTAAGCAGCTGAGAAGATGATTCAGTTCAGAATATTCCTAAAAATTCTTGCACAGAGAGAGATAGAGAGAGGAGAGAGGAGAGAGAGAGACGTGAGAGATGAGGAGAGAGACGAGAGAGAGAGGAGAGAGAGGAGAGAGAGAGAGATAGAGAGAGAGAGAGAGAGAGGAAGAGTAGAGAGAGAGATTAATTTTTTTATGGTTAAAGAAGTGAAAATGTCAAATTTGTGAAGAGAAAACTTCGATTATAATTATGACTTTTTTCGACGTAAATTTTGAGATTTAATGAAGGGTTAATCTTAATAATGAAGCCACTGAAAACAAGGAGTCGATGCACAGGAAAGTAATGAGAAATAATCCAGGTACCAATTATTAATTAATCAAAGAGAATGGTCAGTTGTACATTGCAAGGGAATGATTACGAATAGTATCCAACGGCATATATATATATTATATATATATATATATATATATATATATAATATATATATATTATATATGAAAATATATTAAGCATATATGAAAATATATTAATTCCGAGGTAGAGCGAATTAGTATTAAAGGACATTGTAGCTCGATATATGTATATGAATCACGGAAATGTGATATGACTTATATATATATATATATATATATATATATATATATATATAATATATATATATATATATATATATACATACGTGTATCAATTCCTTCATTTTTTTATGTTCTGCTTTCCTCTTTAACTGGAATTTAAGTTCGTTAATAATAATAATAATAATAATAATAATAATAATAATAATAATAATAATAATAATAATTAATAGTAATGGTAATCAAAATGGATATCACAATTACAAAAACTCAATTGAAAACGTTACGTTCTTCTAGGATACAGTATAACTCTGTTATGACTTCTGATTGATTGGTATATACAGCCAAATGGCATCACAGCAATTATGGTAATCTAACTCGAAAAGTATTTTTACTGAATGAAAAAGAATTCTAAGTAAATTAATATTCAGACATGATTCTCAATTTCAAAATTAATAAGTATAAACTGGAGAAGAGAAATAGCATTTTTCTAACTTAATTTCTGCCAGTTTCCTCCGTTATGGTCGATTTCACCTACACATATTTAAGTTAATATAACGTATTTCTGAGTGATCCTTCCATTTGGAACCAGGGTTAATGCCTTGAGAATTGATATCCACGCCGACAATGATCGATTGCTATAAATCAGAGGAAATAAAAATATAAAGTCGAAGATTAAGTTAAAGAAAATGTGACCACACTCAACGAGTTTTGGTAAACGCAAAATTCCCTTAATATTGAACGGTCTGTTTCACGTCAGATAAAAAGAAAGAAAAGAAAAAAAAAACACTATATCTTCCTCAACATATAGGTAGGAAGCTTTCTCGTCTTAATAACATCCTGAGATGATAACAGGAAGTTTCTCTGGTGCCTTAAAAAAGAAATAAGTTTTTTATACTGTAACAAAATACTAAATAGTCTTAAGGTGTTGAATCCAAAGGATGTAACAGGAACCACAAGCAAAGCAACTGATCCAAGTGTATCACATTTTTTTTAAGGAAAATAAATAGAAGAACATCACCACTATAATATCAAGACAAACAGATCGGTCGATTTGAGGCATGACTTCATGATTTGTCTCTCCCATTATCATTCATGATTACCGATACCGCAAGACTAAATGGCTCTACCGGGGTCAGCTCTATTGCCAAACAGCTATTATGCATTTGTATCTTTTAGGCAAATCAACTCAACTTCAGCTTTCTATTCTTCTGCCACTAATGTTTACTCTATCATACTTTTAATTAAGCCACTTACATTATTCATAAGCACTCGATACTCTGCATAACTGACTGAGAAGCATATTTCCGAAATCGACCGAGAGATGGCATGAGCACCTCTCTGAAGCAGCACTACGGGACAGCCCGTGTTCTCTGGAGGGTGAGAGAGCACGAGGGGGGTTGGGGGTGGGGAGGCGGGGGTACAAATGGTACGGTGGTGTTATTTATAAACTTGGTTCTCAAGTTTTTTCTTTTCAGAGTTTAAATCTTGGAGTAATGACCTTGCGTCAACATTATGGTAATAGTTGAGGGCTTTCTATTCGACTCGATACTTGTAAGATGATGGCATCATTTTGCATATTCCACTGTGTCACAGTTGGGCAACTCCGGGTGTAATGAACCCTACTTAAAAGACGATGGTACAACGAAACTAGGAGCGCAAAAAATTATTTTGGATTGACCTTTTCTCCCCAGAAAATCAGGCCGAGTCCTACCGGAAGCGGCTACGAATGATATCACAACGTTAACTTTTGAATAACATCCTCCACGGAGTTAAAATATATTCCATAATAGTAAAAGGAACTGGAGTCTTGGTAGACAGACAGCGTGCAACTTAACCGAACTTGGACCAGAGCCAAAAGCTCCAAGACCTCTGCAGCAGCGGCAGCCCCCTTGGGTCTCCTGGCCCCCTCCCCCCTTCTCTCTCTCTCTCTCTCTCTCTCTCTCTCTCTCTCTCCTGAGTGTGTGAGTGTGTGTGTTTGTGTGCTTATTCGTCTGCAAGTTGAAGGTAGTTGTTTGTGTGACTAAGTGTCTGCATCTTGCCCTTTCCATTTTTTATTTATTTGTTTTGTCTTTTATTTATTCTCGTCAGACGTCTAAAAATACTCTTTCTATCTTTCCCGCTTGTCGGCTCTCGCGCGCATGCTGTCGTGGTTTGCTTACGTACCAACGTTGCCTCTTTCAAGGCCTCGTGTTTATTGTAGGCGGCTCTTTGTTGACGTCTCTTTGTTGAGTTTTGTCTAGTGGCTCATTTCCCCTATTTTCATTCTTTCTCCGACTGCTATTGTTCACGTGTCTCCTCGACACTTGTGATGAGTGTCCTTTTTCTTGGCCCCCCCCCCCCCGCCCCCCCCCCTTTTTTTTTTACTATTTGCGTTATTATGAGGAGGACTTGCCTAATGACTGAGCAAGGTCTGCGCTTTCTCTCTGTCAGAGGTACAGTAATTAATTAGGATATGTATATATGACAACGTGATGTTTCAGGGCCATCGTAAATGTCAAATATGCGCCCCGTACATAAAATCTGTTACCTATAATGTTACAATACATACAGCCATTCAGAAAGAATTACAGACATGCATATACGTATCTTACATACACATGGCCTTCATGTTCTGGAATATACTCTGGAAGATAGGAAAAATATTCATAACTATACATGGGAAAGGAAAAATGATTAAGATTAAGCTGTCGGAAGAAATGGGTAGAAGAAGATTGGTTGGAACTATATCTGATCATTATCTGCTTGAAACGAAAGTGGAAGTAGAAGGTAGATTGGTATGGAAAATAAATTCTTGAAAGGAGGTTTAACTGTTATTTAGGTAAGCTTTTCGAAATAAGGTGAGAAAAATACGATAGCAAACTGATGAAAAATGGCCTTGAGTCAAAGAAGCCGACGTGGAAGAAATGTAGGAGCACGAAAATTCAAAGACAGGGTCACAGAGTCAGCAGGTGGACTCTGCAAGAACAGACGATGACGAGGAGGGATTAAGAAGCTAGTGGTGGCATGATGGAATGAGAGGTTTAGTGATGTGAAAATGATTGCTTGAGGAGCAGTTGACGGCAGAAGAGAAGACCATGTGCACGTACATATGAGGATGAAAAAGGCAGTCAAGAATAAACTGAGAGAGAGAGAGAGAGAGAGAGAGAGAGAGAGAGAGAGAGAGAGAGAGAGAGAGAGAGAGAGAGAGAGAGAGACGACAGTGCAATGGTAATTTGAGCCACTTTATGGAAATAAAGACGAATAGGAGAGAAATAGTTTTGAAAAGAAAACTTAATCAGCAAATGAATCTTAGAACAGAAGAGACAAGAGCTCAGCTTCGATGTCGATGTGGAGGTTTGAAGAACGGCAGATTGGATCCATGTCAAGAGAGGAAAAGTTTAATGTAAATTTGAGGACACTTTGGAGAGCAGAACAACAAAAGGTAGAAGAATGGATAATCGTAACGAGTTATTGGAATTACAAGAGACAGACTGCATTATGGTAATGGAAATACGACTAATTGGTTGACCTGGTTTTGAAGAAAATGTCTGGAAGACGAGCAATTTCCTTTCCAAAGGAATGCGTAAGGGGTATAAGTCCAATTGTATATACGAAAGGCGACAGACATAAACAAGCTCAGCATTACCAAGTAAGAAAGTGACTGAGAAGACACCAACGAGGAATGAAAAAAGCAGATCATGTTTAATAAAACGGAGAGGGTGTAAAAATCAAGCATTTGTTTTGGAAAAATGTGGATCCAGTATTTTTTTACGATACATTTGCGTGAGATCTTTAACATTTATCGGAAAAGCATACGAGAATTTAAAGTAAGCTTACGACAGAAGTGATAACGTTGAAAAACGGAAGGTGTATATACAGAGTTGATGGTGAATGAGATAATTAATTGATAGCAGTTAGAAGCTTTTACTATAAAAGAAAACCTTTTACTAAATATGTAGACATGAGAGTGGATGGTATTGGCATAACAGTAAATCTAAGTTGAAAATGTCTTATATTTCCATGGGAGTTTAATACTCCAATACATAGAGTAAAAAGAGACATTACAAAAATGACTCGTTAAATAAGTTGTTGGCTGTTCCACAAGGAATAGGGAGCAGAATGGAATGCAGATGACACCGAATTAACTGATGCTAGTGGAAAGAAACTACAGGCGGCAGAAAAATTCTTTTCAAGGGGAATGCCGTTACGAGTAAGGGTATGAAAGTAAATGATAACCAAGAACAACAGAAAACTGAATGTCAGTATGGATGGTAGAAAGCGGAAGGGATTGGGTTGTATAATAATTTAGGAGTAAACATAATGGATAATGGTAGGATGAGAGAAATGAGTCAAAGTGTAAGTGCAACAAGTAAGGCAGCAGGATATCTATGCAAAGGGCGGGCTTGGAGGAGAGCACCATCACTGGGCATGAAAACTGAGATGATGTAAGAGGAACTGTTTAGCAACCTCTCCTTTAGCGAAGTAAGTGTCCATATGAAACGTAAGATTCGAGAGGAGGAAGGCCTGGGAACTGGCTGCATGAAGGGGAAGAGGCCTTAAACTCAAGGTTTACCGTTGATTCAGACATAAGAAGATGATTGCTTGGAAGTTTTGCTTGGATTTCATTTCTCAGGGAAAAAATAACTTACTAGTAATAACACGTTTGAAGAGCAAAGCCCTCTTGTTCTCAGCAAGTCTTTAGCGATAAGGTCAACATCTCCTTAAGATTTTCTTGGCTCTCACCCAATGCTGGTGCCAATACCCATCTGGGTCAATCGGGGGTGGTAAGGCGGCAGCAATACACGGACCCTGCTATAGCACAAAATTCAGAGCTGCTCTACAACTAAATGCAATTCATACACACACACACACACACACGCATTGTCAGTTTCATATTTCTGTTGAAAAACCTGACGAATAGTGCTGCAAACCCGTCTTATACCTTACATATGGTTTCGCCTCTTGAATGGTGAGATCCTTCGGTTCCTGCACCTCTTTCACTTCTGTCCAATGTTTTTCGCGGCGTACCTTTCCTGCTTCGTCCCAACACTTCCTAATTTCACTTTCCTGTTGTTGTCCTAACAACCAAACCATCACAAAGCTCTGGTTTATCTCGTCACAAAAGATAACCTTTTCATCACTTCTTCATAATGATATTTTCACATTTGTTACATTTTCACTCTTACCCATTCTCTGTATACTTTGGGAACACTTCATCTCAACAGCCTGTGTGCTGTGTGTTTGTGTATGTACAGTATATACACACACAAAACAGAGAGAAGTAAAATAGAATGGTTAATCAATCTGAGCGGCCTTTTGTTTATAGTGTATGTTTTTTTTTTTTTTATCAAATTATGATAATTGATGAATGTTTACGACTTTTCTTTGTATTTTCATATTCTCCTCTGGATGGTGTTTTCTTCTTTCAACGACAACTTCAGAAGGATGTGAAGACACATAATTATATATATATATATATATATATATATATATATATATATATATATATATGCACGTATCATGACAACATTTAGGATGAAGAGGGTGGCAGGGATGCCAGGAGAATGAAAGACCACAGTTAGTGTCCATCAGAGATCAGCACTGAACCTTTTCCCACAGATCTCAGCGATGAGGAAGCGAGCGAGAAGTGTGAATAAGGAGGAGGCTCAGAGCCAGTGTGTGTTCCTGAGATGGTAGATTTATTACCCTGTAGAGGAGAAGACTGAAAATGAACACAGTCAAAACTAAGATCAAGGTGGCAATAAGGGAAGCGCAAAGGCGCAAGCAGGGAAAGCTGCCATGATGTGATTTACTCACAATTTGACATTTTAAATGCATTAAGTTGTTTTTTTATTTAAATTATTTTATGGTGGTTCTCGCTTTGTAAAAAAAAGAACCAAGAGTAAAGATATCCAGGGAGATTTAGTTATGGTAGAGATACGAAACTTGGAGGAGGTGGAACATTCCTTTAACCTTTGGGACTTACGGGACTGTGAATCCGGAGTAGAAAAAAAAAAGTCAGTGACATATCCAATGGTAGAGAGGGGAAAAATTAAACAATTCATGGCATTTATTTAAGACCTGTGTGTCTATACTCAGCTGGGACAGAGGTGCTCCAAATAAAATGAGATTCTGAAAAAGCTTGACTACAAATGACTTCGATTCATGGTAAGAATGTGCTGGGACGATCGTATTACAGGCGGGCAAGTATCAGATAGTAATCAGAGGCCGGGAAGAAACTCAGATCCATAAAGAGTGAGATGGTCTGGGTCGGAGATAAGAAAGGGAGGAGAGCAATCGGATAGATAAATGGTTGATATGCAAGTGGCATGATGCCGCTCATTGTAAGGTCCACAAAACCAAGGGGGAAAATGTGTTATAGAGAAAGACATGGACTGAAGTGAAGTCAATCGGGCTGTACAGAGGACAGTGAATAAAACAAGTGAAACGATATATCTGCGCACAATGATAAAATCCCAATTCACACACTTACATATAGCTCAAACATTTAAAATGAAAACAAAACAATAATAAAAATGAATCAGTAATTAAAGGAAAAGCACATGAACTAAAATGGACATAAGTAAGCAGATCAAGAAATCAAACATTTAATTATTTATTTACCTTGCATGTAAAAAATGACTGAACAAATAATTGTTATAAGAAAAGACCAATGCAATAAACAAATAATCAAATGCACAAATAAAGGAACACACAGTATTCTACGGTCTAGCAAATCTACGAATCTTTTCTGGACTGAGTGCAGTAGCATAGCATTTCAGTCAAAGTCAGATAGACCCCAAAATTACTGGTAAAAATGGCGCTTCAATGATTCTTTTTCTTCTTAATCACCTAAACATTTATCTCCTTGGTAGAGTCTGGCTGGATTCACTTAATGGGCATTATTTATATTTTCCTAATTTTGTCATGATCTCACACGATCCCTCAGCTAGAGGATAGGTTCCTGTCACCTTTATCATATCCAACAGGTAGAGATTCGATTCCTAGCAAGCAGACTAACTTGTCGTCTATATTTCCCCTTGGGTATCAGTTTCCTTTGCTGTTTGAAATCTAGGCGGTCAAGCGAAACATTGGGGCACTTTCGGCATTTAAGCGCTTTAATGTGAAGGCAAAGTGAATTTGACATTATGGGGTCTTTGGGGAAAAATATTCAAGATGATCACAAAATATACGTAGTTTTTCCGCTGATTATCAGCCAACATGTTATCACGCCAATGCTCTTCAAAAGATTATTTCAAGCCACGCATTAAAGTATGATCAGAATCATAGCCATGCCCATTAATTAAAGTACCTACGTGTTATCTCGGTGAAAATCTCTATAACATGAAGAGATCTTCCACAATCGTGTTATTGTTCGCGTCCCTCTCTTGCGTCCCTCAAAAGTACCGCAAAATTCACATATCACATTTGTGAACATGACTGCATTTAGGCTTCATACTAAAAAAACGCCCATCCGCCAATGAAAATAAGCAACCAAACGGATTCAGCTTTCTTCAATACATGAAGGGTCAGTTGCGAGTACTTATCAGAACTGACCAGAAGTAACTTTGATGTGATATCTCTTACAAGAAACTTCGAATGGACAACCTGCAGTCAACCTTTCCAAACAAATATTTCAGGAAGGAAACGTTTACAACGTCATTTACTTATATATTTATA
>NC_087208.1:19961960-19971960 GCF_015104395.2 Macrobrachium nipponense
CTATCTACTCTAGTCTTCTGATTCAAGTAAAAATTTGTCTCGAAATCAAGGAGTGAGGGGAAAACTTTCTGGTCGCAGACTCAAACATAAAGATTATCTGCATCGAAAAATGAAGGAACAACAAAATATGTTGCCCCTTACAAGCAAGTCTCGTTTGAAAATATGGAAGGTAAGTAGTGAGTTTTGTGAAGAAGGAAAAAAAAAAAAATATTATATATATATATATATATATATATATATATATATATATATATATATATATATATATCATTTACCTCCAGTAAAGTGATTATTTTAGTATCCCACCGAATTTTGCTTTTCAAACAGGAAAAGCAGACCATCAGGAAATGTGCTGAAGGCAGTGAGCAAAAAAAGCTCTTTCAACTTGGGTATGTTAATAATCTTGAATACGGAAAATATGCAGAAAATCTTTCAGTCTTTTAGTCTTCATTTTCCTATGAATACGCAAAATGAAATAGTGAATCATAACTCTTACCAGCCTTTTCTGAATTATAAGAAAAAATCTGAACAAAATACGTAATCATATCACACACGCGATTAATTGACAATATTCAACTGAATCGAACCAAACGGGTCTAAAACAGTTATTTAAAAACAAGGAATAAGCAACTCTTGAATCACTTCCGGTTACATAACTTGAGAAGATAGTCTGGTGAGAGCTGTCAACTTCAGGTTCACTTTATCTGAAGCAACAGCCCTTGAAAGGTGTAAGGAGGCAACGCATCTCTCTCTCTCTCTCTCTCTCTCTCTCTCTCTCTCTCTCTCTCTCTCTCTCTCAACCTTATTTAGATTTTCATTGCCCATAATTGTTGTGCTGCCAGTTTATGGAACTAAATCTCAGGCATTAACAATTACTCAGAATGAAAAATTTGGATAGACAATAGAGGAGAGAGAGTGAGAAATATCTAAAATGCGAGAGAAAAAGGCGGGAAAGGGTGAAACTGAGCGAAGAAGGAAAAACCTAAAATAAATTCTTACAGAGAGTCCATAACGAGAGACGTAAACTAAATACGTATCTCCCATAACAAAATAGCAATGGCTGACAATTATTTTTTCAAATAACGTAAGTTATTACGATATTACCATTCTGATATAAATAAATAAATAATATTAATACTGTTTCTGCTAAAAACAGTAGACAAAACAAAAGCAATAATAATAGCGAAAATAACATATGATCTTGTCCTGAGCACGATTCAAGTCTCAATAAAAGCCGATTCTATTTTTCATAAATTTTCGTAGAAAAAATGTTTTGACTCATTTCTCGTTCCAGCGCCATCTTTTGCAAAGGAAGGAGGATACTAAATAATATCAATTTCAAAGAAAACGTAAATTTTGTTTCCAAAATAAGGACGTACATGTGATGCACAATTCAACTCTATAGGGAATCAGGAGCCAGAAATCTTTTTTAAACTCCAAGAGAAAATGCAGATTTATATGACCACGAAATTGATCATTGTACACATACACAGATACTACACTAACACACACACACACACACACACACACACACACACACATATATATATATATATAAGATATATAATTAATATATATAGGTGTGTGTGTGTGTGTGTGTGTGTGTGTTGTGTGTGTGTGTGTGTGTCACTAGTCCTTGCTTTTTCTTAGACAACAGTTTGTTAAAAAGAAAAAACATTTAAAAATCTCAAACCTCAATTGTAATAGATTTAAACACACACACACACATATATATAATATGACATATATATATATAATATATACATATATATATATATATATATATATATATATATGTGTGTGTGTGTGTGTGTGTGTGTGTGTGTGTGTGTGTGTGTGTGTGCTTTTAAATCTATTACAATTGAGGTTTGACATTTTTAAGTGTTTTTTCTTTTTAACATACTCTTGTCTAAGAAAAAGCAAGGACTAGTGACACACACACACACACACAGACACATATATGAAAAACTATTAAAAAAAATATAATATAATAAATTAAAAATTATATTATAATATATATAATATATATATATATATAATAATATTATAAATAAATATCAATATATACATTATATAATAATATATATATATATATATATACTTATATATCATATATATATATATATATATATATATATATATATTATATATAATATATATATATATATATATATATATATAGGATATAATAATTATTGGCATTAACTCCTGCAAAATGAGACTAGTCACTAGTCCTTGTGTTTTCTTAGACAAGACTTTGTTAAAAAAAAAAAAAAAAAAAAGAAAAAAAAAAAAAAAAACACACACACACACACTTACTTAAAAATCAAAACCACATTTCTCATAAAACAAAAAAGACTAACTGAGGTTTTTCCTTCGTTTTCGCGTAAAACCTCCACCTGTGATTCTGGAAGCTCTGTGCATAAAAAAAAAAAAAAAAAAAAAAAATGTAATACCTGGAGATGAGTCAGGGTCGTGGAATGTCTTGATGACATCGCGACAAAAAGATAACGAACTATTGTCTACATCAGATACAATCATCAGGAATAAAATTCAGCTTTTAACATCACGTACACACTAGAACTGTTGTTGGAAGGAAATTTGACGTCTAAATGGCTGTTGGGAGGGGGAGTAGAGGGGAAACTTATAAAGGAAAATACGGCAGAGCATATAGATTGAATACCATGATTATTAAAATAAATCAATTGTAAACCACTTTTTATGGGTCACCGTACGTTTATTTTTCACGTTTCAGATTTGAATTTACATTTAATCTAGAGCAATAAATGCTGGCAGATGAGACAAGGCAGATAAGTGGAGAACATGGCTATAATGAAGAAGAAAAAACCAGACCTGCCAAGTCTATTTCACGCCTTGAGAACCTCAGGTATTTCTCCACCTGGATATGCCAGGCCCTTGCACGAAGGCTCAACTGAACTTATTACACAAAAGCATCAATACTGGTGAGATTTACGGTGCGCTTTTCTAAACCATTTCCAGACTGATTACCATATTCTACAGGTTCCAGTTTCCGTGGAATGATTTCGCACTGATCGTCCCAAGAACTTTCATTTCGTGATCACAAGAAATGCTCCCAGCTCCTTCCCAAGGTGATCTCTAATGGGGATCACCTGAAAACCGTTACCTTCACAAAATGCAATAGTTCTGACAATGCAAGTCAAGCGCTATAAACACTTACAGATGATTGAAAGGCCTTTTTTTTTTCTCCGACAAATGCTGCAGTAAGTCAAGAAATTCTATCCGCGTCTTGGTTTAATCTTTACTGGTAAAAATATGGAAAACTTCCGTACACTTATTTATGTATTTTTACTTCAACTTCCACAGGGAAGTTAAAGTAAAAAGGAAGACAACTTTAGTCGAAAATTTCACTCTTACCTACATGCGAGTGTGTAAAAGATCAAAAGAATGAGAATTATATTATTAAATGATGATTCTATAGGCCATGTTGATATCCTCTGCTACCCGGTACCTTTCCTCTTTATGTCCTGAGTAGTGACACTGGAAGATTTCTGACATGAAAGAACATCATTACGAAATTCATGCTTCCTTTACATTTACTTTCAAGTATATTTCTTACATCGAATATTAATTTTGTGTTCATGGGCACTTGAAGCTATCCATATTATACATTTTCATCATCATTCCGCTTTCTATTATTATTATTATTATTATTATTATTATTATTATTATTATTATTATTATTATTATTATTATTATTATTCAGTAGATGAAACCTATTCATATGGACCAAGCCCACAGGGGCTATTGACTTGAAATTGAAGCTTCCAAAGAATACGGTGTTCATAAGGAAGAAGCAAGAGGAAGTAGAGTGAAATACAGAAAGAAATCCTACTTACTAAAACAGGAAAAAAAATTAGTGAATAGATAAAAAATTTATTAAAATGCAAGAAGAATAGTATTAGGGTATTGACGCATTACATTTTCGCTTGAACTTCTGAAGTTCCAATTGGACGCCATATATACTCTGGGAGGCTGTTCCACAGTCCAACGGTGTGAGGCATAAAGGACTTCTGGAACTGAGAAGTTCGACACCAAGACACTTTCTGCATATTGGTGCTGCTGTTCAACTAATCTGGTGACAAACAAGAGACCATCCGTAGATGGTCCAAGTCACAACTGCCACATTAGGAAACAGAAACCTACCACCACGAACCACTCTATCTAAAATATAAATTTTTACCAGAAGAAGATATCCATACCAGAGAACAGCATTCCAGTAGAGTAAATACAAATGACCTAAAACAGGTTGCATTGGTTTTATCACTGTTATAAATATATGAAGACTTAAGAACTTTCGTGCGGCATTTGCTGAAACTTTCATAAGATGTTTCTCAAAAGTAAGATGTGAGTCCAACGTTACACCTACAATAATTGAAGCTTCAGACTTATTCAGCAAAATTCCATCCATCTAAAGTGGAGGATGGGGTGGGAAATCTGTACGAGATCTGCTAATCAACAGTGTTTTCGTTTTACTGGAGTTCAGCCTCATACCTCACCGACTACACCATTCCCTGATCTGGTCCAAGTCCCGATTGAGGCTGAGGGCTGCGTCACTTCTCATAAGTGGAGACTTTACTACATCCTACATCCACAAGTGTTGCGTCATCGGCATACTGAACAAGCTTGTTTTCCAGCCAACCATCATATCACTTGTATACCACTGGACCAAGAACACTGCCTTGTGGAACTCCAGACACAATAGGTCTTGGTTCGCTAAAGATCCCGTCCACAGCAATTCACTGCTGCCTACCTATACGGAAATCGTGAAGTTATCCTAAAGCATATCCACCCACTCTAAGATTCTGAAGTCAAGAAATAAGTGCCTTGTGATTTAGTAAATCAAAAGCAGCACTAAAATCTATTTGCACTTCTCTATACTCAAAACCCTTATTAAGGTTCCCTTGCAAATGGCATGTCAAATCTAAAAGAGCATCACAGGTACCTAGCTGCTTCCTACATGCATATTCACTATCAGCTAACAATCTTTAGATTCCATATACTTATACAGTGGCTTAAAAATAAGTTTTTCGGCAACTTTGGAAAGCACAGGGAGAATAGGCACTAGCAGATCCAAGGGGGGCAGCTGGGCCTGTGCTCTCCCTAGAAAAATAATGACAAAATAATGATATTAAAGATTTAGATAATAACATAAATGACAGATATAAAAATGAAAAAAAAATCTATAATAGCAATATAATTTTTAGAATAAAATAATAATAACAGTAATCTTACTGATAATAATAATGGATTCGGTATTTCCTGACAGAACAGTCGATTTATGTCCAATTTCTGGTATATTTATATATATATATATATATATATATATATATATATATATATATATATATAATACGTATGTATGTATTTATATGTGTATTTATATGAAAATTGGTGGCTCCTCCATGAAATTTTTCTGGATCCGCTAGTGAACAGCCTACTAGAGATTGGCCTGTAGTAACTGGAGTCTGTATTACTAAGCTTGCGCTCATCCACATGCAAGTCCACAGAATCTAGTAGTCTTGGGAGACAACACACTAGAAACTTATTTTAAAAACCAAAGGGAAGGAACCATCATGATCCTATCAAGATTATCCAGAATTTTTCTAAAAGGTATCAAACTTTGATTCTTGCAGTGAAGAGGCTGATGGGACGGATACTCAAAACCAGGCACGATGAAAAAGAGAAATGGGAAAAATCGTGGGAGCCTCGTCGCACTGGAGAAAAGTTCAGTTACTAATATCATTATTCATTTCTGTTAGTATGCATTTATGAACGTTAGATCATAAATCACACGCACGCACATATACTCATTCCGAGGTAGAGCGAATTAGATATTTAGGGACATTAAATTGTAGCTGAATGCGTATATATGAATCACGGTGATGTGACCAGACTCAAAAATTAGCACGTGCGACAAAAGCACTACACAGTTAAGGTCGAGGTGGGTTGATGCGGACTCCAAAACGACGAATACCTGAGCGCGACACGGATTTGTAGGCGAGAGGCGGCGTTAACTTATACCTCTCGTGATAGCTGTGTGGTTAAAGGCGCTTCACTATAAGTCCTAATTTCTTGGTTCCTAGGTTCGCACCCGGGAGTAGAAGAAGTTATTATCAAGTAAAAAATTCACCTTCGGTTAACATATATTGAAAAGATATTAATTCCGAGGTAGAGCGAATTAGATATTAAAGGACATTTGTAGCTTAATGCGTATATATGAATCCCGGTGATGTGATCAGACTCATATTTACATATATATATATATATATATATATATATATATATATATATATATATATATCTAGAATAAGATACTGTAAGACTATAAAAAATCAATTTTCACCAGAAAGAAGTTACATCGCTAAATCAAATTTATACGTTACAAATTTTTCTTGAAATATAAAAGAGAACAATACGGTAGAAGCTAATCTATATTACTTAATGATACTAAACTAAAACAAAAAACCACTAACTATTACATGAAACATTCATGTTACAGTTTTTGAAGAAAAAACTATTCGACTGTTAACATTTCCGAATTAGTATTTACTTTAACAACTAAAACAGCTGCCTAAGAACGAAATCATTGTTGTTATGATCCAACAACATACTATGGTAAATTCACAACCGTGCATTTGATGTCTAGGCCCGTCCCTTACGACGCTCCTGATTGGCTGTTGATAAGCCAGTCGCAGAGCTGGAAACTCTCAGTATCTCGAGAGTTTACAGAGGTAGGATGTTATTCCATCTCTCCTGAGGGATACGTCTTTCAAAAGTATCCCTACTATAGTACCGCACCAGCAAAGTTCTCCAAAAGACCACGACAAGGGTAACGAAGCCGAAGCAAGCATTTCACTCACATTCGCGTCTGCACTGGGAAATCCCGCGCTAAAGTTAAAATCATTCCTGAAAATATAAAATTTGTTTGTTTTATAAACTTTTAAGATTATTAAAGAAAGCTATTTGTCAGCGCGCGATTGCGTACTAGAAACAGATTTCGGTGTCCACATTTTCTTTCATGTTCCTTTGAAAATTATTCGATTACGGAAGGTTATGATTTTTTTCCTTTTTTTTTTGTAGGTCTAATAAAGAAATTTCTGGGTTCAAAATCTTTCATCATATTTTGTTAGCACTGCTAGCATTACCGATCAGAGTCAACTTTGCTTCCAATACATAACGAAGTGTGATCATGCTGAGCCACCAATCGTTCCCAGGGAAATGTGAGCGTCAGCAGCCCGGAAACAGGAAAACGAGCGTCAGCAGATTCTTGCAGATATGACTAGGACGAGGCAGCACTTTATCCGGCCGCTAAGCCGACCCGTCGTTGCTTGGCGTTTTCTCCAGACAAAACAAGCGCGCTTCCATCTGCCTCGTAACCTTCGGCATACACTGTTCATCTAAAACTGCAGACGGGAAATCCAGGGTTAAGTACTACTCTCATGTATTCAGATGGCTACCGGGCCTTCTTGTGACCCATTCCCGCTCACGTTAGACCCCGATGAGATCTGATGCAGGTTTGCCAAACTGAGGCTGGAGGGCTGCAAATTGGTATGTTGATCAACCACCCTCCAACTGTCAAACATACCAAATTGCAGCAGCCATTTAGCCTCAGTAGTTTTTAGTTTATTAAATGTTAAAGTTAGTCATGAATAGAGGTGCCAACAAAACAGGCCACTACCGGGCTGTGGCGTTAAGTTTCATTGTCCTCGGCATGGGCCGTAGCTGTGAGTTTCATACAGCATTATACGCTGTACAGAAAACTCGATTCTTCGGCGCATTTTTTACATGTTTTGTTTGGGGCCTTATGAATATATACACTTCCACAGAACAGTTACAAGAGCCGTCGATGTCAGAAATAATGTAAAAGCCACAATCACAGCAAGATGTGCCTCATGGCGAAAAATGTAAAAATGAATAATTCATAAGAGACTACGGACTTACATCCAAACACCCAACAAATACCGTGAGATTCAAAATGAAATGTCATAGGGATATAAGCATACAACCTAAATGCATTGGATTCCAAAATAACTGAAGGCATTCAATTTAATACTTCTTCGAATTACTGATGGAGCTTTCGGTTAACTTTTGATCTTCGCGGTACCAATGGTTCAACAAAGCCCGTGGAAACAAACGTATTAAAAAGAACAAGCAGAAGGAATAATAAAAATGATATCTATCAAGCAAGCAGTACAACAAGGTATTATGACCTCAGGAAAATAAAATAGTAAGGAAAACGAAAGTGAGAGAGAAAGATAATCTCAAGATACACATTCTAATTCCCGTCAATCCCTCTACGTAACAATGCAGCAAATTCCAAAGACAACATTGCCCATGATTGCGAGTAAAACAAAACTTTATACTTGTTTTTGAAGAATTCGCCACTTTATAACAGCATATATATATATATATATATATATAACTCACCTAATAGTGCAATACCCTAACAACTGATAATAATCACCGAGCCTCAGAATTCCATACAACAATAAATCGGCTTTTAGACGGTTTCCAGTGATTTGCTAATCTTCGCTTATACGAGGAAAACTACACAGAAGGAAAAGTGCAACACGCCCAAAGGGATTTATCTACTCATTCACAAATAGAGGGAGGCTGGGAAGATGAAATTACCAATAATTACAGGAGAGATTTATATTTAATACATGGCAATAGAATAAATAATAATTACGGTTCCTTTTTAGAAAAATTAGATTTTTGAAAGATGAGAACATTTATTTTAATTCTCTTTTTTTTCTGAAAAATGAATAGGTTATAAAAGTTTCTAATTATAAATAATTTACACTTTGTTTAAGTACAACTTTCACTATGTAAATCTATTCTTATGTATCTCAAGGTTGTAAGTCTTTAATAATAATAATAATAATAAAATGAGGAGAGTCAAGGTACTGATGATTAAACCGTTTGTCCAAGGGGCGCTCCAACACCAAAGGGCATCGGATGTAGTGCTCATGTTCAGGAGCGGTATGTTACACAAGCAAGAGACCAAAGAGAGCCAAATCTCATGACCCGCCCTCTCCCACTTTTTCTTTTTTACACCTGGTCTTTGTCTTTCTTTCTTTTCGGATGATAGAACAAATTTCCCGTCCCATCGTCTTTCCTACAATATTGAGAAACAGGATAAAAAAAAAAAATAGTGCGTACTACTTGCTTTGCAACGAATCACCATCTGCAGTCTATGACAGATAGATAGAATATGAGATTTAGGCCGAAGGCCCAAACCCTGGAGCCTATGAGGTTTCTCAGCACTACAGCACAAACTGACAGTAAGAAGGTTTGATAAGTTTAACAGGAAGAAAACCTTGCAGTTGCACTATAAACCAATGGTTAGGAGAGGGTGGAAAGACAGATGGAAGAAACACAACATAAACGTAGCCACACTAAAAGGAATGAAAGAGCTGGCAGCCAAGGGCCGAAGGGACGCTGCAAAGACCCCTAAGTAATGCCCACAGTGAACTACTACGGGACCGCAGACTATGAAAGTGGTTTTTTTCACAAAGCCCAATACCGCGAGTCTTTCCTTCCCTTTGACTTAAAACCGAGTAAATGGATGCTGGCAGTAGGCTGTCTGTTATTGGTCCTGATGTTGTTCAGACTCTGTCAGACATGTATCGTGGCTTTGGATTTTCTCGCTTGCACCAATGGCGTTGATTGGAAAGAGTTATTCATTTGCTATTTTCTTCTCTTCGTTTTAGATCTGGGCATTCCATTCTGTGCAAGCTTGTGTAGCAAGTGAATGGCCTTTCATGCTTGTTCCATACGAATCTTTCCTCATTTTGAATAATAATAATAATAATAATAATAATAATAATAATAATAATAATAATAATAACAATAATAATAATAATAATGTTATACGTACAAGAGAAAAAGAATTCCCCTCAAAAGACAACAAAGTATGTTCTTCCTTCGTTTCTGTCAGACGCCCTCTGGAACTAAG
>NC_087208.1:19976960-19979460 GCF_015104395.2 Macrobrachium nipponense
TGCGTCTGGCGAAAAGGTCCCTCGGATGCTGTCAAAACGACGACAGAAATCACTCGGGCGACGGACTTACTTTCCGAACGGCGGCCCTTTCTAAACGAGGGCAACGGCAGGAGTGATATAGTAGTGATAATAAAAACAAAGTCTGTGGGAAGAGAGAACCCACTTCATGAAACAGGTCGGGCTCGTAGCCATGAACATGCACTTCAGTCTCCCCAAAGAAACCAGAGTACAACAAGTTTTTCACTGAATTTGGTTCCATTTCTTTTCAGCATCGTTCGAGCCCCGCCGGTAGCCAGAGAAGGAAAAGAAGAACAGCAAAAAGAAATCCTCTCTAGTAGCGTGCAGGAGAAGGGTGGGTGGGGTGGGGGAGTGTACGTATATAGGTGGGAGGGTTATAGGCAGGAGGGTCATTGGGATGACTAGGATAATGTAGCCTCAGCCTTAAGTAATGCAGGAGTCATTCAAGGGAAGTCATTTAAAATTGTAAAACGGATGAGTGTCGAATCACAAATCTAGAAACACACGTACAAACACACACAGACACAGACACACACGCCAACGTTGCACCCGCTAGCAGACAACTGCAAGGACACACCCTAAGGCTCTGTCCGACTACGCCCAACTCGCTGCTAATTATATTAGCGCATATCTTTTTTTTCTTCTCGTATGAATATTAGTTACGAACAAATGCCACGCCGCGTCTGACAGCTTGACAGGTAAATGAACTTTGCTTTAAAGCCTTTGCACGCGTTTACTTTACACACACACACACACACACACACACACACACACATATATGATATATATATATATATATATATATATATATATATATATATATATATACTATATATATATCACACAAGTACATGTAAGCAGACGAGCAGCGGAACAGCTGCGTATTCTTTTCCATCGTAAATGGTTGCAAGGACGTGCCTGAGCGTGGATGTGTCACAAAAGACGTCTTTTAAACCGGAGTACGTGTTCACATGTAATTTGAAGGGATCAAATTAGTGATAAAAAAATAGAAAGAGCTACTATTTAACAGTTATAATATATTCACGCTCATTTTATTTCGTCTTGACGATGATGCTTCTTATGAATAATATATATATATATATATATATTATATATATATATATAATATATATATATATATATATATATATATATATATATATATATATATAAATATATATATATATATATATATATGATATATATATATATATATATATATATATAAATATATATATATAAATATATATATATACATATATATATATATATATATAATTATACGTATATATATATATATATATTATATCTACTATAATAATATATATATAACTCCTCTTAGGAATTTTAACGGTACTTCTGAGGGAAAATCTTCATTCATCCCTTGAAGAATTTTTCTTTAGCAACGGAGCCGTCATCATGTATCCATCATGGCACGACATCCTGCTATGTTTAATCTGAAAAGCAGCCAGATGAAATAGTGTCTGCCATATTATTCATAACCGGTATCAGTTCACTAACAATGAAAAGTACGAGAATTAAAAGGAAGAAAAGACGGGATTGTACGTTTGGTCTCCTACATAAGATTTTGCTTTGATAATGGCGAAACAATAGTCTAAAACCACATGTGCTATAAATGAACATAAGTCGGTTCAAAACTTTTTATTTTTTTTTATGCAGATGCCAGTAGCATGGAAAACCTATTGCCCTTATCGTGCCCATGCATGAAGATACAAGAAAAGTAAAGGGAAGGAGAGAGTCACAATGCCCAAAGAGGTAAGAGAGTTCCCTTGGAGTGAAAGGAAGGTTAAATGAGTGACAGACATTCTGAAGTCATCAATTTTGACGCACTGAACCCCATTTTGCTTCAAGAATAAAGGTCTCTTTGCCGATGAAAGGAGTGAAGAGGTCACTCTGCAGGAACCCCACGCTGAACACTAACACAGAACTGCAGTCATGCTATGAATAAGAACTTGAGCAATTTAATGATCACCGTAGATTTCAATCATCTCTCATAACCTTACAGCAGTTTCGAACAACCATTCTCATAAATACTGGACAGATAGAAACGCTTCAGTACATTCGACCAAATGCCGGTATGAGCTAAACACTTCCTCTCTGGTTATATATACACGCACACACACACACACACACACACACACACACACACACACACACATATATATATATATATTATATAAACTGCAATAATATTATCCTTTCAGTTCGACATCTATAAACAAACGCATTCAGAGTGCATGGAGGTAGACAAGCAGGGAAACGGTTAGCTGTTAATTTGTGATCATACAGCATTAAAACATATCTACGGTGTAATTAGAAATTGCCTGTCGTAAGACATTAATTTTGATATAAAAAAGACTTTGTTAGAATATATTTTCGTATGCTCACTCATTCACTCTCATTAACATCTGTGGCCCTCTTGTCTGGTTGAGCAGTATTAAATGCTAGAACTACCTTATCC
>NC_087208.1:19981960-19989460 GCF_015104395.2 Macrobrachium nipponense
CTTGAGACGCTACATGAATACTATGAACAGACATTGCCACAGATTCACACCTCATTCACTGATGAATGTAAAGTAATTCGCAACATGTAGGTATACCAATAATATATAAATATTATATAAAAGAATTCAATGAAAGACCAAGTATCTGTAGATGTCAGACGTGGGGTTGTTGCATTAAAAGAAAGACAAAAAAAAAAAAAGATTGACCCAGTTGTTGGTCTGAGTCCAGAGGTCAACACCTGGCAGACTTCACGTCAACGACCAAACAACCAATCAGCCGCACACATCACTTTCGTTGGGACTATCAGTTCTCTAGATCTAGAGCTCCTGTGATAATCGCAACCAAGTGCTTTTATGCAGCTCAGAGCCGAAAATAATTCAAAGAACAGACAAGGAACAGGAGAGGGCTTGACGGAAAAGAAGGCGAAGAGGGATGGAAAGACATCCAAATCGGGGATAAGGGGACAGGAGAATTTCAGTCTGGCAGGTGTGCTACAGAAGGAAACAAATTCTAACTATAAAAAATTCTTACATGGATGATGGCGCCATAGTTACTATAGTAGATTCACATCACCCGTGCATCAGATGTCTAGGCCAGTCCCTTACGACGCTCCTGATTGGCTGTTGATAAGCCAATCACAGGGCTGGAAACTCTCAGTCTCTCTCGAGAGTTCACACAGGCAGGATGTATGTTCCACCTCTCCTGAAGGATACGTCTTTCAAAAGTATCCCTCAGGAGTAGTGGAACATACATCCTGCTTATGTGAACTCTCTCGAGAGACTGAGAGTTTCAAGCCCTGTGATTGGCTTATCAACAGCCAATCAAGAGCGTCGTAAGGGACTGGCATAGACATCAGATGCACGGCTGATGTGAATCTACTATAGTATCTATGGGCGCAGACAGGGAGACAGACAGAAAATATATATACTGGCAGACGTAAAATTGACAATGCCCATATGGAGTCACAGGCAAAGGTTTTCACGCACAATTCCATAATGAAAAAAAGCAAGTAGGGGCTTGTATATCAAAATCTATCTATATATAAAAATATACAACATTCACAAAAACTGTTTTGGCAAGTTTGAAAATGTACAGGCACACAAACACGTCCGGTTGTGTATGTGTATCTAGAGAGTATGTAACTTTATTAAGTGTGGGAAACTGAACACAACATTTTTTACAAAAAAATTGTAAAGATTCTTCCTGTTAGATTTTGACAAATTTTTGCCCACCTGAAGGGGAAAATTATACATTTCAAAAGAACTCATTCAGCGACAATGACTGGAAATGGTTTCATTCACGAATGTATGATGTATGTGCACACACAAACTGTAAATGACATGCATACATTATAGATACGTTATATATATGTATATATATATATATATATATATATATAGTATATATATTTTATATACACGTAAATAAATTCTTCTGATAAAACAGGATACGTCTCAAGTATAAAAGGCCCATTAAATCACTCTGGTTTAATGCTAAGGACTATATTTCGGTGGACTGACTCCAACCCTTATCAAGTAGTGGGAGTCAGTTCATCGTAATATAGTCCTTAGCTTGAAACCAGAGCGTTTTAATGGGCATTATATATATATATATATATATATATATATATATATATATATATAATAAAAGGAGCCCATAAAAAAAAAAACACCAAAAACCAAAATATAGAGAGAAAAGTACTATATTTCAGAGACTGCTGTCTCCTCTTCAGGTATATAATTCATATACCTGAAGAGGGAGACAGCAGTCTCTGAAATATAGTACTTTTCTCTATATTTTGGTGTTTTTTATGGGCTCCTTTTATTAGATGGAATTCTGTTGCAACAGAACATTTTTACCAGTCAATATATATAATATATATATATATATATATATCCTATATATATATATGTATAATATATATATATATATATATATATATATATATATATTATATATATATGTGTGCAGTGCGTGTAGAGATAAAGAGAAAGTATTTCCCTTTACTCTACAATAAATTACGATAAACGATGACTGACGACAAAAACTGATAAGGGATTAACCTTGTGGAGTAACAAGAGAGAGAGAGAGAGAGAGAGAGAGAGAGAGAGAGAGAGAGAGAGCGTTTTGAATCAGTTATTTATCTTATACTATGTTGATTCTACTTACGAATGATGACCTTTCATAATACCATATGAATACACACACACATTTATACATACATATAATAATATATATACATGCACACACACAAACACACATACACACACACACACACACACCCACCACCCACACACACACATATATATATATATATATATATATATATATGTGTGCGTAGAGATAAATTATATATAAAAATATTCATTTTATTCATTGATTAATTTCTCTATTCCACATTCCACTATAATGAAGATTTTGCTCTAGGTTTTAATTTACCTTGCTGTTTATGTAAGTATGTATATATCATGGTTTTAATTCAAATTAATTTATTCTGTATTTATTTGCTACTTTTTTCTCTCTCTTTGGCTGATCTACGCTGTGGAAGCTTGCTGAGCACGTTGATGGACTTACCAACTGCCTCCTATGAAAAATGATGGTGATAATAACTTGAATCACTGTTCAAAACAGGAAACACTTCGCTTAGGGCGAAGATAACTGATCTTGATATCAGGTATAAACTTCCTTTGTAAAAAGAGAGAATGTCAGACGCCGAGGGACGTGAAATAGTCAAAATATTCTAGTACAGAAGTCGTCTTTTTTTTTTTTTTTTTTTTTTTTTTTTTTTTTTTTTTTTTTTTTTTTTCAGGTACACAGGTTAATTAATATCAGGGGCGACTCACCGAACGACTCTTTCCAATCCAGTCCCCAAGGAAACACGTGAAAGTCAAAGGAAGAAAGAGTAGCGGGGATTTTAAAGACCTCTTTGAAAAGGCTGTAGCGAGAGTAAGAAAACCAGAAGCATGAAGAGCATTCCAAAGGTTGGCAGTAGATGGGAAAAAGCTTCTGCAGCATGCAATCCGAGGTTTGATGGTTTCTTGAGGAGATCAAATGATTATCTTGAGGTTGCCTCATTTCAATTTGATGAGACTTGTTTTACGTCAGCATTTATTTGCTTGTTAACTTATGTAATTTATTTTCTTCATACTTTTTCTTCACTTACATAACGGCCATAAATTCTGAGGTAATGTGATTTGCAAGTCAGTGGGATTTTTGAGATGTTCCATATGATAGCTTGCTCATTTTGAGTCATTTTAATCATGTTACCTGACTCTCAGGCACAAAGAAAAATCAGTCGTGTATGTCTAGACGTGTATACAGTAATGAATTCATATATAAGCATTAAATGTTTATAGATAATCATTCTCCTACACTCATTGCTTATCGAAGACTTTGCAGATATGAACAAAGGAAAAAATTCGCGCTCCGAGAGAGAGAGAGAGAGAGAGAGAGAGAGAGAGAGAGAGAGAGAGAGAGAACACGCAGGTGGCACCGATGAAAAGTGACGGTTCATTCCAATGTAGACCAGTAGTCACATGTATTAGCAATTCACAAAGGTCCAACAGCACTGATAAAAATTTATCTAAATTTCACATACAAATGCAAGAAACAGCATGACATGTCACACCTCACGCAAACGACTCCTATGATAAACGAGACAAAGGATTTATTTAGGTTCGATGAGAAGCGTGTGCTCTCTCTCTCTCTCTCTCTCTCTCTCTCTCTTTTAATATGCATACTTACTCACAACTAAAAAAAAATGTCCCTGTGTATGCATAGAAAAAATTCTAGTCTCTCTTTGATTCTGACTGTCTGTCCGAAAAGCAAAACTTAAAGCCAAATCTATACAAAATAAAGACAAGCAGGATAACTCAAATACCTGAATTAAGTCATTAAAATACTATTTCATGAAATGCATCCTCAGACCACTAAATAAACTCATTATGAACGACCTAGTATATGAATTATAATTGCAATTACAAAATGTATAAGAAGCAACATTCTTTAAATTCATTACATGTAATGAGTCGTAGACTTTGACGCTGTGACGCCATTTTGATTAAACATAATAAGACCCTACTATATGACCAGCACGACATTCCAAGGGGAAAGACTTTTGACTGAATTGAAGTATGTGCTATCAATTGACTTTAAAGTGGTGCCGACGACTATATATCATAAGTGACTTGCTTTTGGGATTTACTACAAGGGGAGAAGACCATCTTGAAGAAAATCCTCACCGAACAAAATAACGCCCATCAAGTTCAAACTTGCCGACTAGAGCTCCCGCATGAAACTGGAAGTTAAAAAATAAAGAAAGAAAAAAAAAAACGCGGACTGAGAGAAGTCTTGGAGATTTTCGACACGCGCATCCAGAAGTCAGACACACGCTTTCCCCAATTCCTGTTAGAATACCAATCACGCCATCAATATGCAAGAGTACCTTTTTCTGTGACGTCATTGCTGCCATAAACAAGAGAGAAAGAGGACGAGAAAGATAATTAGCAAATGGCACAAGGAGACAGTGTCGGGTGTGAGAGGATGTCATGATAAACGACATCTCCCCCAGAATAAGTAATCACTCATTCAGAATCAACACTTGATATTGCAGACACGTGATGGCACTTCGTGGCAAGGTGACGACAGTCATATAGACTGTGCTACACTACCTTCTCCTCTCTCTCTCTCTCTCTCTCTCTCTCTCTCTCTCTCCTCTCTCATTATATATATATAGTTGTACATAGCTCTATGTCAATTTAGAAAGTTGTATACCTTTTCTGTTACATTATCACAATATGCAATAATTCTGGATACAAAATGGGGAGGGAGAAAACTACACGACCTCCCAAAATAACGCTATTCATTTCCACCTACCACACTCCAAAGTCTATTATAACAATTCTAGAGTTTATTACAATAATTTCCTTCATTTCTAGAGTTTAAAACAATGTCCTTCATTTATAATGAATACACGAAGTCGCTTAAATTTCTCAAGGCGAATGTAGTCCAACATTCAAAGTCCAAAGACCTCATGTACTACCAGGGTGAGTTAGTTATAATAAAACCCTGACGTGAGAGACAAAAGCAGTTGGTGTGCCGTATTTCTCTCTTCTCCATCCATGAATATTTCATTCATTTCTTTAACACGCTGTCAGTTAATGATGCGTAAACGTGATCAAGTGGAAACAGGTGAAAGAATTAGTGTTGTACTCTGCTAAGGCAGAAGACCATTATGGAATGTATAATAATAAGATTTTGTTGCTATTAACACTCTGTCTAATGATGAACTTTATTAAACCTTGATTTTGAATTAGTTTCCCATTAAAGTTCAAAATGACTGTCCCCCTTTACCATACTTAATTCTCAATTTTCAACTGCCAAGAGCAATCAAGAGTAACTAAAATCATCAGCAAACTACCACTTTGCAAAGGTTTTATGATCTTATATCTTTCATATATCTTTACAGTGGAGAGAGAGAGAGAGAGAGAGAGAGAGAGAGAGAAGAGAGAGAGAGAGAGAGAGATTAATCCTTATGATCTTCAAGAAGGAGCTTATAAAACAATACAAGAATTTGGTCCTCATGTTCTCTTGATGACTCTCCTGTAAGGAATTCTTATGAAGGTAATGATCCCATTTAACATAATCAGGACACGCCTCTTCATCACGGCTGTTCTCCAAATAAGAATCTCTCTCTCTCTCTCTCTCTCTCTCTCTCTCTCTCTCTCTCTCTCTCTCTCTCTCTCACGAGGTTTGGAAATTTTACTTCACGTTATTTATTCCTAGGAAAGTAGAATTTTAGTGAAGCGCATAAATTGGGCCCTTTTCACCAATATGCCTTTCATTCTTTCCAAAAGACTGGAAAATCTCGAAGTACTGATCCATCCTCTCACTGGCACTCCCATAAAGGAGAGTTGGATCACCAGTTACTGTGTCATCTTCCTGGTTCTCGTTTACATCCTTTCACAACTTTCATCTTGCTTACATTAAGTTTAAGCTTCAACTCTTGTCATCACTTAAAATATTTCACTAGTTTCTGCAGTTGTTTATTAAAGTCCATATTTCATTAGTTTCTGCAGGTGCTCGTTAGCGTCAGTCAATAAGTTCTGTATCATCCGTAAACATTAACCGTTCCACAATCCATTCAAGAAAAACAGCCTTAGTTCTGTATTTAATACATCGTTGTCTGAGACCTACTTATACAGCAAACCAATCACTCTATCACTTACATAATTCAACGTGTACTCAACTTCTATCATAGTCGCTCTCCGCACAGCATTCTCTCAATTCCCTGTCTTAACACTTTTCTTGATCCACATATGCCACATACAACTTTTTCCCTCACAACTTCCCGCATAACTATTGCATTATGAACACCTGTTCCACATACAGTCTTTCTTGTCAAAACTCACTGTCCTTTCTCTGTCAATCCGTTTGTCATCTCACTGATTTTAGTTTAAGTCCTACTATATACCTTCCATTGCCTACATATTCATGTTTTGATGCTATAATCCTTGACAGTTGTCTTTATCAGCTTTACCTTTATATAAAAGGACAATTATTTCTCTCATATATTCTTCTAGAATACTTCTCTCATTCAGACATTCCTTATAAACCCTGGTCAGCCACTGCATCACACTATCACCTTACTGTTGTATAACTGAAGATACTACAGTATCAGAACTCAAATCTAAAAGAAGAGATAAACCGAGCTCGTATCCAAAGATATGTTGAAAATGAAAAAAAAAAAATAGTTATATTCTTCATAATTTTTCTAAAGCGCATTTCCCAACATGCACTTAAGTTCCAACACACATCTTATAGTAAACAAACTAAGTTTCTTAAAACTGGTAATGCTACCCGGAGAAGTGGAAACTGAACACCAAATGTCGCGAAGGATTCAAGAACAGAAAAAAATATTACAGTTATAATAAGTTTTATTTTGAATTGTCCACAGACACACACAAAAAAAATTTCGATTCATGCCAGATAACTTCGATATAAACAGCGGTCATCTGATTGCAGTTCAAGATAATTTTGGACTGCACACACAAATTTTAAGGAAGACCAACTGACAGTTCCAACATACCAAGGAGAAATGTAGTGTAAATGTGAAAAAAAAGTCAAGTATATCACAGCAAATAAGACTCATATTCCAATGATGCTAGATTTTCGTACATAATTTGGCTTAAAAGCAAATTCAAACATTTCAGATTATGCAGGTAGTGAAAACCTCGATGTTTTCTAGCAAATAAGTAAAGAAAAGTACCAACAAAAACTAAGTCACACGCACTAACAGGTGCTGACCTTGATGCCGCATCAAATTTTGGGCTCTGATGTTGCAAGTGACATCATGTTAACCACTTCACTATGGTTTTTCTGGAAATGGGTCCAGGTCCTTCTATGACCTACAGAAATCGATCATGGGATTCTTGCCGACAAATTTTGGAAATCTAGCTGCTGAGGCTAAGCGAGGCTGGTAACCACTACGCCATAGAACT
>NC_087208.1:20011960-20029460 GCF_015104395.2 Macrobrachium nipponense
GACGAAAGCGCTTGGATTTCTGACTATCATTCGCTTTTTTTTTAATTATATATATATATATTATATATATATTATATATATATGTATATATATATCTCTATATATATATATATATAACATTATAACTCACTGAAATTCAATAAAAAGCAAATCTAAATTTAGCAATAGCTTGCCAGCGATAGCTTGCCATAAATGTTCATTATTTCAGTAAAAAAAAAAAGTAACAAATTTGATAAGTCAATGCCTAAATGTTATGCTTTATCTCTGTAGAAGATAATAACCTGAGATATATGAAACAACTTGACGACATTAAACACATCGTTTTAATTCGCAAACAGAGCGCAAGTACAGTATTTCTAACATAATTATACGTCAATATACCTTACTGATTTAAAAACGAAGACTGGCACAGCAACTTAATTATGACTCGACATACGTAAGAAAAATATTTAAAAAAGAAACCCACAAATTCAATTTGTAACTTGTTTACTTATAGTATTTACATTTAGTTTTACTCCACACTCGAGTACTTTCAGGCCCGTTCTGTGGCCCATTCTCAAGAGATGTTGGGATGTTAGCCTGGGTCAAGGCCCAGCAGTCTTCTGGAACTTCTTCTCGTTGTGCTGTCATTTATGCGATGGCTGTTCTGGTTTTCTTGAGAGTTGCCAATCCCCTCTTGTCGCTCTGATATCCTGAGCTGATGGTCAATGGGATTCACACTTGTGGTAAGGGTGTGGTCACCGTAAGTCTGTTGGGCAGGAAACCTAATCTCCAGGTCAGCAGGGTCAATCTTGGTTTTTTTTAATATCAAAGCTCGGCTTATGGGATCTTCTGAGGTAAAACCTTTGTTTCCTTCAATTACTTTGATCTCTCTGATAAGCGCACCTTTCTACTACCCTCCTGTGGACTAATTTTGTTGCTTTTCGTTATAATAAGCCTACTGTTTTTGAAATCCAATCCTATGGTCATTTTCCCAACAATGTCTAGCTATAGCACTCCCTGAGAGTTAAGCTGTACTGCCCTTCTATGTTCTTGGACTCTAGTCCTTATTCCCCTACCTGATTCCCCCACATATCTGTCTCCACAATTATTGCAATTGATTATGTATACCCCCGCTACATCATCTGTATTACTGTCTTCTCCTTCCAATTTATTTTTACATACTTTGTTTTTTAAGGTATTATCAAAGGTATATACAAATTTATATTGACTTTCTTTCATTTTTGACGTGATTGTTTCATTTTTAGGCATAAAAGGGAGGGCAACTATTTTCTTGTTTTCTTTATTCCATGTACTCTCTACATTCGCTCTGTAAAATATTTTTCTAGCTTTGGTGAGTGCCCTTTTCTGAACCATTCCGGGTATGCTAATGCATCGAAGAAGCTTTTATCGATGTATTTATTGTTTCTTGTTCTATCTTGCAAGGGTCACACGTTCTCATTGCCCTCCTAAGAAATAAACCTGTTAGAACCCCTATTTTTATATCATGACTATGAAAAGAGAAGAAATGAATATATGAGTTTGTATGTGTGGGCTTTCTATATGTGCTGAATTCATATCCTGTTTCAAGAACAGGATATGAATTCAGCACATATAGAAAGCCCACACATACAAACTCATATATTCATTTCTTCTCTTTTCATAGTCATGATATAAAAATAGGGGTTCTAACAGGTTTATTTCTTAGGGCAATGAGAACGTGTGGGACCCTTGCAAAGATAGAACAAGAAATAAAATACATCGATAAAAGCTTCGATGCATTAGCATACCCGGAATGGTTCAGAAAAAGGGCACTCACCAAAGCTAGAAAAATATTTTACAGACGAATGTAGAGAGTACATGGAATAAAGAAAACAAGAAAATAGTTGCCCTCCCTTTTATGCCTAAAATGAAACAAATCACGTCAAAAATGAAAGAAAGTCAATATAAATTTGTATATACCTTTGATAATACCTTAAAAAAACAAAGTATGTAAAAATAAATTGGAAGGAGAAGACAGTAATACAGATGATGTAGCGGGGGTATACATAATCAATTGCAATAATTGTGGAGACAGATATGTGGGGGAATCAGGTAGGGGAATAAGGACTAGAGTCCAAGAACATAGAAGGGCAGTACAGCTTAACTCTCAGGGGAGTGCTATAGCTAGACATTGTTGGGAAAATGACCATAGGATGGATTTCAAAAACAGTAGGCTTATATACAAAAGCAACAAAATTAGTCACAGGAGGGTAGTAGAAGGTGCGCTTATCAGAGAGATCAAAGTAATTGAAGGAAACAAAGGTTTTACCTCAGAAGATCCCATAAGCCGAGCTTTGATATTAAAAGAAGCTAAGATTGACCCTGCTGACCTGGAGATTAGGTTTCCTGCCCAACAGACTTACGGTGACCACACCCTTACCACAAGTGTGAATCCCATTGACCATCAGCTCAGGATATCAGAGCGACAAGAGGGGATTGGCACTCTCAAGAAAACCAGAACAGCCATCGCATAAATGACAGCACAACGAGAAGAAGTTCCAGAAGACTGCTGGGCCTTGACCCAGGCTAACATCCCAACATCTCTTGAGAATGAGCCACAGAAGGGTGCCTGAAAGTACTCGAGTGTGGAGTAAAACTAAATGTAAATACTTAGAAGTAAACAAGTTACAAATTGAATTTGTGGGTTTCTTTTTCAATCTTCAGAAGAAAACTGAAAGAAGTTTTTGTTTGGTTCAAAATATTTAAGTTAACCATATGAGTGATAAAGATTAAATGAATATTCTCTATAGTATACATGGCCACCAGACACTACTACTACACTGTTATACCTCTACTTTAGACCGGTAATTGAAAAAGAAAATGATGTTATAAATACATAGGTTGACCGTCACCAGCTGAAATAGACAGAATAAAAACAGGACACTAGTATCCCAACAACACTGCCCATCTACAACATTAGCTAACACAATATGTCTATTGGTGAATACATAACGTCTGAAATGCACATTACATTCTAAATAAGTCTAAGAAGAATTCTTAAAACAATAAAGTGTTGGAGGGGAGAATGTGATGGCAGTCTGCCTGAGATATCAAAGAAAAGTAGTTGCAGAACAGCAAAGGGAGCTTCGGAAGTACTCTTCCTTAATTTACTATTAGTAAATCCTAACTCACAAATGTATCGAATTCAAGAACTCTCAGGTGAGACTTTCTGCCCCTTACATCGGGATCCAACCCAAGATCTTAATTAAGGTAAGAGACGAAGGCGCTTCCAACAATGTCACAGAAGTCGAAAAAGAAATTGGAACCTATGAGGTATTTGGGCATGCTGAAAGCACCTGGCAACATTCTAGCCAAGCTGTGACCCAGCTTAAGTACTTACTCGTAAGTTCAGACTTTTTATTTTTTTTTTACCTCAGTGACCTGTTTAGAACTGTCCTCATACCTCATCTATAATTATTGTTATTATATCAATTTCATCTTTATTATTATCAAAAAAGGGCAAACTGTCATACATACATAAAATCTTCCACAAAACAAAACGAAAATTTAGTGAAGGTAACTAAAAAGTGAATAAGAAATAAATAAATAACAATAAATCAACAAAAAATAAATACGTAAGTACAAATACTACTATAAAGTCAGAAATTATGTGATGTCTGGGTCCTTACAGCCTGACTTAAAATGCTGTGAGTCAGCATCCATAACAACACTGTCAAGAGGACTAACCTCTACAGTAAGTACAGGGAATGGAAATACTCTGATAATGGGCTATGTAACATCGTAACACCTCATCTGAATGTGGATGCTGGCACTATGGTAAGCAGCAACACAAGTTCCCTCTTGTGATAGCTCAATGGAGGATCGCCCAGCAAGATAACTTCTACTGATGATTTAAATTGTAACTACCATACCATCAATTTGAGTCATTCTTTCTAAGGGATATGTATCACAGGAGGCGCTGCCATTCAGTCTGGAAAACACTGATACAATACTGGTGGTACAAAAGGAAGTTCTGATGGATATCTCATTAACACTTCATCTATGCAGACAGGAAGACTTACTAACATCTCTAACTTTCTAACATAAGCAGATGATATGCTTTTAAATTGTTAAAATAAAAAGTGTAGTCGAAGATAACTACATTTACCGTCATATGTTCATAAGATTTCAGCAAAGTGTCACAACCTCTACTCACTACCTGATCCGTTCCAGACCCTTGTAAAGGATGGCAACAACTTCATTTACTTCTGGGGGAGCAGCGCACAACTGCAATGAGTTGTACTTTTTGCATAACCTACAATCAGTCAGAAATAAAAACCATAACCAATGGAAGTTCCGATTCAATATGCCCCGTGGATTACCACACAAGACAGACCTGGGCACACTCAAAACGCCATCCTCACACTCTCGTATCGATGGCTAACAAGCTGTGAATGGCATCAAGTAGGCAACCTCCACGTAAATGGCGAGTTTATATTCATCGGTCCTTGTGGTTTAACTATGACAACGGCAGTAAAAATTGAGTTTCACCAATTATGGAATCTAATCAATGGTCCTGATTACCTTAGATGTAAGTAGTTCCAGCGAAAATAGTTACAGCAAAGATATCTATTTAGTCGTTCAATACTAAAGGGTCAAACAAATCATCTGCGTTTACTACGCTTTGGGTGAATGAAAGGGAATTCCGCCTTGTGAAGTTTACTGGCTGCGATGCTCTCAGGAAGCGGGGAAACCTTGAGTGAAGAAACAAAACGCTACCCAGATCAAATTCATATTAATGTTTAACTACATGGGTCCCGAATGGTCTGACACGACATATCGAATACTGTCCCGTCCCAAATCAAAATTGTTTCGCCTACTCTACCAGATTCACTCTGAAGTGTTTTTTCTTTCTCTCTTTTGACAATGCGCCTTCTGGGATACCTACCTCACAAATGTGAAAAATGATAGGAAAGTGATTTCAAGAAGAAAGTTATTCGATCTCTCTTTCTCCGGGTGACTCTACAAGAGGACCAAATTGGAGTATAATGATTAATTAAACCAGCTCTCTCTCTCTCTCTCTCTCTCTCTCTCTCTCTCTCTTCTCTCTCTCTCTCTCCTGAATTCCTTTTGTGTGAATAAAAAATGAGAAGGATATTAATAAGATCAGTATCAAAAGTTCTACAATTTCTTTCCCGCAACTACAATTTATTTCTGGGAAACTCAACAAAACTAGAAAATTGTAGAAGTCTTAAATCAAAAGCAGTTTCACACAACGTTGAAGTAAGAGATTAGAAAAACCAGTTATCAATGTTTTCGTCTTTAGCAATTATTAAATGACTTTCAGCTTTTAATGGGAAGGCGTTTTTCTGCACTTGTCTTGAATTTTGTCTTATGAGAGGTACACTGTCAAGAAGATTAGCGTTGTAATTTAGAAATCCTCAGCGAATCATTTTTCTTCAGAGTCGATGACCTTTACTATCGTGGTCCCATTAACTTACAACATAAGACATATTGCTTATCAATATATTTATTTGTTCTCTGCGTAACAATGAAAGTTTACGGCCAATAAAAGCTACAGCCTCTCAAGCCACTGACCGAATATAAGTTTGAAGAAGGAAGGTACCTTCAGTCCGAGGCTTGATTTAGCTTCTCGGCCATCTCAGTTTTATCACCGTCGTTTTTGACGGTATGGGCACTCTATCAGGATGTAAATAGTCAGATAGTCTGATACCATCCTTACGCAACCACTCACGAAAATCTCAGGGCTTCACCACCTCAATGGAAGCCGTCAGGCCGTACAAGTCACGAAAACGTGGTTGCCTTTTCGGCCTCTATCACATGTTGACAGACATCTACAACAAGCGCAGTTCTTCGCCTTTGACTGACGCCAAGCACTGGAAGTTTAGGTAGCGAGCTTCAATATTCACGGTTATTCACTATGTGCACCTAACCCCCTTAGCTGGCTAAAAGACCATTAACTTAAAAACAAGCTTTTCAAGAATACAATCTGCGTAAAGCAGAGAACGTCACATTGTCTGCAACTGCGCCTCAACGATGGCGTGAAGAGTGAGGAGATTCTAGCACTTTCTTCACTCCTGAAATCTAGTTCTTCTTAATAAACGAAAAAAAGCCTCAGTATTTTTGGAGCTGCAGATGTGAATGTGACCGGCAACCTTGTGTCGTTTTCTAGCCCAGACGGCGGTTGAGAAAACAAGGAGAAAGGAAAACAGAGAGAGAGAGAGAGAGAGAGAGAGAGAGAGAGAGAGAGAGAGAGAGATCAACCACAAAGGAATCTAATGACCTGCGGAAAAGCACAGCGCGATGTTAATATTAATTTGGATGTTTTCTTAATTATATTAAAAAAAACCAGCATTGGTTTTCATTATATTTTGGTTTTTACATTAACCGAAAGACATAAAATGTATTTAATATTCTGACTCATTTTCAATAACTGAAAAAGATGTGCAGTAGGTTTTCAATATTCATTTAATACTATCAGACACACTGTTAACTGTACCACCAAGATTATCCATATTTACGGGAACTCTCAAATGACGAAAAATGTTGGGCCAAATGTTTTCATTACCTAGAGAAAGTGTCAACGCCTCTAAACATTTGCTAAAAAGAAAAAGCAAATCGCGCATAGTCAACCATAAGAACATCTAAAATTCACCTCATTTCCCTTATTTTCCATTGTTCTACACGAGCTTGACGTATGAGGCTGTTGTTTTTGAACACACGATTTAGAGAAAATGATTTTCTTACACAAAGCTTGTAGCTATCTCCGACTTTTACCCAAAATATGACTTTGGAGGGCCCGGTAACATTAGCTTTATTTTCTTCCCTCGCTGAAATCTATTTGTTAGTTAACTCGACTATTACTATTGTTATTTACTTTTTTCTTCTCCACAAATGGGCATTCGATCCTTGGAAACTTGCTTGACATGTTACTGGTTTTGTTGGTTATTTCATCTGAACGACTGATCACTGTGAAAATAAAATATTGAATTCTAAAAAAAGTTTTATTTTCTTAACGATAATTTTCCATCTTACATGAAACAACACATCTAAAATTTAGATTCTTATTATGTGTATACACACACACACACACACACACACACACAACAAACACACACACCACACACACATATATATATATATATATATATATATATATATACATATACTTATATGTATGTGTGTATCTAAATACACAATAAAAATCTAATACTGATCTGTTGTTTCATGTGATATATATATATATATATATATATATATATATATATATCATAATATATATGTGTGTGGTGTGCTGTGTGGTGTGTGTGTGTGTATGTGTATGTGTAGTGTGTGTATGTGTATGTGTGTGCGTCAGTACTACAACATAACAAGTCTGCCTTTAAAATGCAAAGATTTTAGACTTGAGGGAAAAAGCATATTACAGCATGGCCCTTCGGTATCAGGATAAGCGGCGGCAGAGGCAAAGCGACATCAAGAAGAAGCGCAAGCACGACCCTCTGCAGGCAAGATCAGCTTGGAAGAGAGTTTATCCAATTGATAAATGTCAACAGAAAATTTCCTGGGAACGACGAACGAAGCGTCCGTCTCTCCATTGCGAAACTGACCTCATTTGCCTACCCCTCCGAGTAGGGAAGGAGGTATGGTGATTGGGGAGGCGTTGGGGGGCGGGGGGAGGGGGAGAGAGAGAATATCATCTCCTATACAAAGCAAACGAAGATTCGCCCAGTCAAGTTCAGGAGTTCCAAGAACGGGAAGGGGGCGAGGCACATCCGAGGAAAAGGATGCTGCAGGAGAAAGAATGTATGAAGACACTATGATAATAATTAAAAGAATACTTGATCTTCTCCGGGCTCGAGGATCTAGTTTTATTCATTCATGAAGGTGTACAAACGTCTACATAATTAAACTTTCGAAAAACATCTTTGTGAAGGAAGCGAAGGGCAATGTGATGTGTCCTTGTATGCTTAACATCATGATGAATTCAAAAGGAATGAAAACCATCATCACTGGACAAAACAATTTCTTTTTTTTACTGCAATACAGAGACTAACACATGTACTGAAAATGATCATACGCCAGAAAAGCAGGCTGAATTTCCTAGTTATTCCCCCTGGGATACTAATAATTTCAAAGATGATGGGCCAACTTCTTTAAATACTTTCTTTTCATTCATCCATTTTTTTTTCTTTTGACCAATAATAACAACTCCCATAACACTTAAGAAGAGAACTCCGGGAATTATTTTGTGGGGTTACACAACATGAAATGTGCCCACAAGATGAAGGCATTGCCTTTGCACATCTAGATATTCCAGTAGAAGAAGAAAATCCTAGAGTAAGTCTTCGATGAGGCCAATGTCCATCCGTGAGACTTTACTGACCAATCAATTAATCATATCACACCATGGCCGTCAGACCGGGATTGCTGAAAGCAGTGAGCTGACGGGTTAAAAGTGTTAACTGTATGTAGTATATTGAAAGTAATACATTTTCATACATTAAGGACAACGCACATCCTTGGTAGGTTTACTTATATCATCAATGCAACTGCTCAGTTTAATAAACCATACAAGAATAACCCACGACTACTTGCTTAACAGAGTATAATCAAGGATGGGCAGTCTCTGTCGACGTCTCCACCCCTGAAACTGATCAAGGTCTTCTTCATCAATGACATTATTTTTCTATATATTCAAGAATCATGTTGAGGCATCGACAAGGCAAGTTCAATTGATAAGTAATAGGTGTTCTTCAAGATATATTTTATTTCTCAAGAATTCAGAATAATGTAGGGACAGAAACTACTCTCGATTTCTCAGGTTATTTTTCACAGACTTTGCTTTCAATAATACCTGGTCAATCTAGGCATTACGAATGGGTATGTTCTGTATTATCAATGCAAACTCAGTGAGGTCAGGCCCTACGGGTTCTCCAACACCAATTTTGATAATTATACTCTAGCTTTGCTCCAAAATGACGAAGCAGATGTTGGAATCTGCCTATCACAATTGTTGGTCCATTCGATGAGGCCCCGCCTGTTCAGATCACTGACGTCGACGGTAGTGATGGGATGTCACGATCTGTTGGTG
Organism: Macrobrachium nipponense; assembly: GCF_015104395.2. Lineage (NCBI taxonomy): Eukaryota > Metazoa > Arthropoda > Malacostraca > Decapoda > Palaemonidae > Macrobrachium > Macrobrachium nipponense. The sequence continues at coordinate 20,021,034 of NC_087208.1, forward strand.
GTACGAAGTTGGTTTCCCTCAGATGCCTTCTTCTCCATCGTAAAAAAAAACATAGTTGGCTGACAATATGCTTGCTGCAAAGGTAGGACGGCTATGAAGTTAAGGTATACACAATGCACTGAAATGCAAAAACCTTGAGCTCTGTTAGGTTTGATAACCTCAGCATCCCAGAGCTTAAAAGGAAAGAAAAGAGCAGGTCTCAGGCCTCATGTCCAAAGCGTCAGTTTCCAAACATTATCAGAGGGAACTCTTAATGAATCAATGGTGACAGCTTTGGGAATAAAGAGAAACACAAAGTCCCACGAACAGTCAGGGCAGATGATCGTATGTATACTTTTATGTATTGCAATAATTGTAATGGGAAAAAGATGATAACCGAAGTGATCACGGTTTCGTCAGAACAAGTTCTTCAAAGGGAGCCTTTAAGGTAAAGGTAAACAAGGTTTACAGTTTCCCAAAGACTGGAGTGATGAACCTGTGACACTGATGAACAAGAGGTCATTAGTTCCTGTTCGTTCATGAAAATCTCTGTAAATGGAAGTGTGAAAATGCTTGCAAGGATAAAAAAGCCTTCCATCAACATTAAAAATATGAATATGACAATACTCCTCTTGAGAAGATCGAGACAAAACTCAAGTTGACGTCGCTGAATCTAAAAGCAGTATTTCTACTCATTCATCCATGACAGAAGACAATTACTTGAACTTATGAGCCTCACGATGACAGTCACCCAATAATGAGGGTATGTTATATGTTACAATAATGAAGAGACATGGCTATTTCTTTGAGCCATCACGTCTGTTAAGAATGTACACTTCATTCCTTAGCAACAAAGTAAAAGTACTTTGCGTGAATACTTTAGGATGAATTGTATCTAGTGCGGGGATGACAGCTCTACAAAGACATCCCGTCTGCTTTCCCGAGTTTCAAATAAAGAGCCAATGGTTGGAATGGAACTTCTTAAGGATGTTCGGCAATAATGCCATACACAAAGCCAGTCCTCATGCGAGAGTGATATCGTTCTCTCCACAGAAATAAACAGATGCACTATACTGCACTATACTATACAGTATTTTTCGATGCACTATACTGTACTATACTATACAGTATTTTTCAAGAATAAAACAATGAATACAAAATAAACCTCTGTGAATGAAATGAGGTAAAAAAAAAAGTAGACGTTACTACTTACCAATAATACTTTAAAAGTGGGATGAAAAAAAATCCATATACGAAAGGATCACATAAATAACCCCAGCAAAGAAAGACAAGATGAGAAAGAAAAGAGAAAGTGACCGAATCAAGAGCCACTTAGTGACATACGACGGGAGTAACAACAAATCGTAACAAATAAAAACAACAACAATGATCACTCATGCAGCGAAATAAAAGCAGAAAGGGAGCCAGATCCCAAGGCCAGTACTGAAATAGCGAACTTACCCTATTTGGATCACGGAGTAGTACAGTAATGAGAGAGGAGGAGGAGGAGGAGGAGGAGCGGCGAAGGAAGTGCTACACACAGACAAGGTCACTTTTCCCCACAGTCAGAAGTGCGATTGACAGCCAGGCCCAGCTGAAGGACATTCATGAGGAGAACTTGTCAGGTCTACCTTTCACTTGTTTAGTTATTTATTTATTTATTCTCTGTTGTTTTTTACGAAGTTGTCTCCACACAGGTGACCAAAACGCGAAGAAAGAATATATAAAATTTTGTCAAGCAAGCAAAAGCCACCCAAAACGGCACCGGATTACTTCTGCTGTTGTTTATAATCATTATATTTACATTTGGAATTGTCAGGAAGAAGGAAGGTGAAAGAACAACCGTTTGGTACTGAAGGACAAAGTAAATTAAGTAACTGATGTATATATTGTACAGTGTATGTATGTATGTATGTATGTATGTATGTATGTATGTATGTATGTATGTATGTATATATATATATATATATATATATATAATATATATATATATATATATATATATATATGCGTGTTTGTGTGTCCTAGCGCGCGCAGACTTTTGATTATGCAGGCATTACATGTACAAGTGCAATCATATATACATACGAAAACTATTACGTACGTGTCGAATATCACCCAGGCACCTCTAAATGAGATCATCGTTAAGTTTCTTAAATTAGTGTCTTGTTCATCTATGTTGTTATACAACAGAACAACTTTTCAGAAGGAAAGAAACTATGAATAGCTGAGCTTATATAGCAAATGACACGCGATTCCCTACGACTTTAAGAGACTGCGGTGACTCCCCCAGTTGCAGATTTGTTTGAAAACAAGCACGCAGACGTATCCCTACAGGAATGACGTCGTCTCGTGAAATACAGAAACCATTTTTGGGAAAAGACAACACTGTATGGAAATAACGAAGAGTTTACAAACTTCTATGTTTGACCTTAATTCTTAAGTTCATGAAGTTTCTGACTGAGAACTAGCAACAAGTAAGCAATGGGTCCAACGTCTTCTGCCTGCCTTGGACGGACGTGTAGGTTTGAGTGCACCTGTGCTCTCTCTTGTAAGCAAAGGAACGTGCACACACGTACACGGGTCAACCTCGTCCACGGAGCGACATCAGTGTTGCAGCATTGCCGTAGGGGTGATCGTGACGGAGGCTGACGGTCCTTGGCCTCAGGTAAAAGCTACAGGTGTGAATGAATAATTACTCTTTAGGCACCTGTCACTTTGGTCTTTAACTGTCTAACGCCTTGGTTTGCCTTTCCTACACCGCACCTGTAATAAGGGGTTGTCATCATCATCTGGACTTACCTAAGGAAGGATACGCTATCACAACAAACGGCCTTGCGTATGGCCACCTACTTAAGGAGTCCAAATTAACATTACATAGAACAACAACAAAAACATCAACAACATGAAGAGGAGCAGCAGCAGCTCGCAGCAGCAGCAACAACACAACAGCAACAAGGAGTACAGTCACATAACCTACTAGCATGACCCCGAAGACGGCGTCAAGGTTTTCGGGACTAGATTGCTATGGCTACACGGACACCCTCTGCAACGCGAAGAAGACACTGTCATGTCTCTCTGGCATTGCAAGGAAGTGAAGAATCACGGGAGATGACATAGACGTACAATAATATATTGAGGATTGCTAGCAGTTCGAAATAACGAGGTGCCCGGGAACAAAGAGACTGGCGGTCGATATGTCTAGACGCAATGTGCAGCGTTGCCACGTCTGAGTACCACTTGGCTGAAGGCGATGCTAGTTCATGTAAATATCATTAAACTTTTATAGCTTTCGTGCTGCACAAATGGTTGCAATTTGGACCCTGCTCCATTATGTGTCCCGGGTACCGCCGATATACAGCAAGAAAAGAACAAGGAAACAAGGAAAAGGGGAAAAACATGGGAAATAAATAGACAAGGTCAAGTATCACTCGAAAAAAAAATAATAAAACTGCAGATACAATTTCTGCGTCGCTGTCTCGCATGTCATTCGGTGGTCACGAAAACTCCATAAAATAGGACTAATAAATATCAATAATCCAATGATTAGTCCAATAGAAATTTCGTATAAGAAGAGCTGTCTCATTAATGGATCAAAGCGAATCCACTGACCTAATTTCCCCTTCCCTTCCCTCTCTCTTCTCTCTCTCTCTCTCTCTCTCCTCTCTCTCTCTCTCTCTCTTCCTCACGTCCTCCTTTCGGATGTTTTCCCTTCTTCCACGGACTCTTGTGCACACCGTAATTCCGCATTACCACTGCTTACCGCTTTCATCTAACCATCCCCCACTGCATCCCCGAGAAAGGTAGGTCTAGGACCCTCAATGCCCAAATGATAAAAGTTTTAACGAGCTCCCGAAATGAACTTTGAAGTCGTGATTAGGGATCACAACAATCCCCTCCCCACCCACCACCTCTCTCTCTCTCTCTCTCTCTCTCTCTCTCTCTCTCTCTAGCAAATGAGATGGTCTGAATGCTGCTGTATTCCAGGAACAAGCCGATTCCTCTCCCCCCCACCACACACAACACACATACACACACACAGACACACACACACACAACTACTTGTTATCCAGGGGAACGGAGAGCCTTCAAGATGCTTGGTGAGATCTTGAATTTATGGGAAACGGAGTAACGCCTTAGGAAGAAGAAGAAGAAAAAGGAGAGAGAGAGAGAGAGAGAGAGAGAGAGAGAGAGAGAGAGAGAGAGGAGGAGAGGGGGGGGGGGGGGCAAACATCAGACATACTCGATTCGGGCAATTTCCTGACGGTATCAAAGCCTCAAAAATTAAAGTTTGTTTTTTTCTTTCCTTCTTTCTTTTACTCTCGTTACGACGCCGTGATGTTTGTGAAGAAGAAAGTCTTTCATCTCCCAAGATCCTACGCCAATCTTCACCCCGTTGTAAATATTTACTGCCGTGAGAAGAATGCAAAATGAAGTCCTGATTTAGCAGGGTAGAATGAAGAATACATAGGCAAAGAAAGACTATGTAGGAGGGGGGGGGAGGGGGCTGAAATAGACAAAGAACGAGCGCCGAAGACATTCCATGACGCTGAAAACCCTGTGACAGCCAAGTTCTACATAACATCCTTTTTCATCACATCTTGTGTATTGGTGTGTGGCTTTGTTTTGAGTTTAAACTAATAATAATAATAATAATAATTTGGAAGAATTGGGTTTTATTTAACTAGAGAACACAGAGAAAACGAACGGCAGGTGTATCCAATAAAACTTGTCCTGGAAAAGTAACATGAAGTCACTAGCATGGAATGTTTTCTCCCTCTAACCCATTATTGAAAGTAATATTTCACATAAGTGGAGGAATCTGATGGAGATAATAAGGACTGTGGATCACGTGAGGGATCGAAGTCATAATGTATAAAGAGAAGAGAGGGAGAGGAAGGAACGGAGAAGAGAGATAAGAGAGAGAGAGAGAGATGAGAGAGAGAGAGAGAGAGGGGTGGGGGGGGGGGGGTGCTTGTCATCTGTAAGACGACCAAACTTTACATGGTGACCATTTGCACCATTTCAATTCGTTTGAGCACAATTTTGGGATGGAAATCTTAGCATTCCTTCTAAGTTCACGTCATCTGCATCTCTTACTTCCGCAAAAAATTATTTCCCAAGGTACACTTTTTTTCTTTCTTTTTAGGAATGACCACCATGTCGTCCAGTCATTATTTTGCTCAAATTTTTATCATTAGCAATTTCAATTATTATTTGTAAATTTGTTCTTCTATCACGACGCTGCTTTGATAGAAAGCCACATACATGAGGCAATCACGAAAGGAGTCACATTCATTACAGGAAGATGAAAGATCGCAAACAAAACCATTCATTCATTCATGGGTGGCGTTGACACTATGAGCAAGAAAACATTTGAGAGAAGCATCTCATACGAGTGTAAGCGTCTGACAGATCTGCTCTTGGACACAACAAGCATTTCAATCATTAGTTTGGCAGGGCGCCATAGAAGTGTTTGAAGGACTACTATTTCAGTACTGCTGTGGCAGGATGAGATAAATGGGAGTCTTCACAAGTATGTTTTCACATAACCGTGACATGACACGAAGAAGGGAAGTCTTGGCAAGAGTATTACGTAATATACTATATTATTGTGGACTGTGAAAACGTGTAAGTCAACGACAGCTCCACGCACCTTTGAGAGACGAGAGGAGGCGAGGACCAAGTAATGAGTGCATGAACTCAAGGAGGCTGGAAGGTTCATGCTAAGTAGTAAACTAACTGTTGTGCTCGTGACAATGTTTACTCATAGTATGACAAAAGCTCAAAAATCATAAAAAATGAGATATGTATTTGTTAAGTTCAGGTAAATAGGAGTTGTGCAGGGAGAAAATGAAAGTGATGACGAGAAAATTTAAACTCAACATTCAAATAAACATAGATATATTCAATTTAGGATATTCCAGAGCTCTACGATCAATTACCATAAGAGGAACAAAGAAAAAGAGTGCAGTGCTAATTCACCCTATCAGAAAGAAAGTAAATGTTTCTCTTTGTCAATGGAGAAAAGGAGATTCTTAAAACAAAGGAAAGAAAACAACACATCATGATCAGGAGTCTATGGTGCAGAGCTATGAAAGGTTCTATAGTAACCGTTCTCTTTTGTTATTATACTGAACGTAACGGTGAGACAGAAACCTAACATTTACTACCTTTTCAGAAGCAATAAAGGTGCGTAGATACCCTTACGGAACACACTGAAAAGCGTAATTGAGCCTGATGAGGCAGGTACAGCAAAAGGTGATCAAAATTGTTAAAAATTGATACATGCCTTTCAGACAGGAATTCAGTAAGATCCGTGGAATGTAGAAATGTACAGAGAATTCCGAGGTCCAGCGGTAAAAGCAAAGAGGAGACGACGATCAAAATGAGTGTCACATGAGTTGACAATTTCAGCACCGTGTCTCCCGAAGGCCAAACCCAGACGTATCGCAATTGGCCTCGGGAGAGGCACTGACACAACGAAGGGTCTCTAATGATCAGCCGCTGACGTGGAAGTATCGCTAGGTGAACATTGGTTAAGAACGGTTTCTTCTCTTCTCTTTTTTAACATGAAAAGAAGGCCGATGGGACGGGCAAAAAGGCGCTTTGGCCTAACCGTGCGCATCAAATAATAAAATAAAAATTGTTCGAGGAAAAGGAATTAGGTCTAACCAGGACAGCGCCGTTCCTGAAAGGAGAGGCTGTGAAAAAATGGAAGAAAACAGATAAGAATCAAAGATTTAACAAGAGAAATAGCACACGACAGCGACTCCAGAATACTAAGGAATAATCCCATCGGATTGTGTCGAATTTTTGATCAGCATTCCATCCTTTAAATGTATGAATATGTCGTACGTACGACACAGCACATGCACATTAGCGCATGCAAGCCCACGCGCATGTTATATATATGTAGGCATATATACACATGGTTCATTATTCCGTCTGTGTTGTCTCTCTCTCATCGCCCAGCATCCATCATCTTCAATGGTTAACAAAAGTGTCCCAGACTGAACGGGACTCCCGGGCAACAAAGTGTCTTTTTTATCATCAACGAAATAAATCAGATCCGGAAACTTACAAAAATATTATTTTTGAACACTGAACACTATTATCTAAAAAAAATCGCACTCACAGATCGGAAACGCGAAGGCTAAAACAGCACAGTCAAGCCATCGACCTTCTCCAGACACTCTTGCCGCCACTCCCCCAACCCCCCCTAATCACCTCCTCCGGCCCAAAAAAAGGAAGGAAGAAGAGGAAAGAAAGCCAGGCTAAACACCAAGGCGACAACGAAGTCATTCGAGAAACGATGAAACTCATAAGAATCAGGAAAACTAAAATAATAAAAAAAAATAAAAAGGAAAAAGTTCGACTGAACGTCCTAATCGTCCATAAACCCCTCATCACTTCACAGAGCGCGTTTTAGCAACATAAGTCTTAAAACAGAAAATAACTAAATGACAAGATTTATGACATTAAACAGTAAACCATACAGAGGTAAAAAGTCATTCCAAAATGAGAGAGAGAGAGAGAGAGAGAGAGAGAGAGAGAGAGACTAAAAAAAGGAAGAGTGGGTCATGAAAACTCACGAATGAGGTCAAGTAACTCGTCAAAAACAAATTGCTAATAAAAGGACAGCGGGCCATAAAAAGTATGCCAAGAAGCATAAAAGAGAGAGAGAGAGAGAGAGAGAGAGAGAGAGAGAGAGAGAGAGAGAGAGAGAGAGAGAGAGAGAAATATTGTTATACAAACATGCTAGCAACTGAAAGAAAAATGCCGCGCTGGAAATGAAAACCTTTGACCGAATAAGGCATCTCGAGCAGAGTTAGAATTTTAAGTCGGACTCAAGATGTGTTCAAGAATGTGGGGTTGGGTTTTTCATTAAGGCGCCTTGCCCATTTCCTTGCACAAATATGTTCTGCAGAGTTCTTTGTGCGATTCCGCGAAGACGCTCGATGGGAAGACGTCTTCCATGAACCACCTTCTTTTTTTTTTTTTTTTCCTCTTCTCTTTCTTGATGCTGTGTTGACTGAAACGACTCTCAAGGCGACAGCATTCTAAAGGAATAACGCCATAACATAATTAGACGCAGCTCCACTCATTAATTAATTATTGACCAACTCAAATAAAGACGGTTCACTGCCTCCTCAGCGTAATGACAAACGGACACAGACATAAGCACAATAAAAACCGGTTGATGAAGGCATGGCAAAAAACAATTCGGCATCGTTTCACAAATTGAGAATAGATAAATTTACCTTTGTTAATAAGGCAGTTTAATATGTTCCAAATAACAACTTTTACTTTCTGGACTCTCTGGACTTGCTATTTTCATAATGGGATATTCAAACGTACTTTTCCCATTTCTTTAATGAATGTTTGTCGTCAGAGTGTAGTATACAGGTAAGATTTAATTGGCTGAAAGTACTGATTGTATCGAAC
>NC_087208.1:20034460-20064460 GCF_015104395.2 Macrobrachium nipponense
GGGCTGAGATGTCTGGAGAAGTATAATGTGGAGATTGTGTAGGATGTACCAGAGCCTTTAGACCCCCTCTGCAACGTCCATCTCCTCCGCCGTTCTCCTCAAACAACCCCAGAAGTCACTTTATTCACCAGTATCAGTACTGACTACACCCGTCCCTCCAGGCAGGAAGGGACATAGGCTACATTATGCTGGCCACCTGTGTGACCAGCTGTCATATACTCAGAATGTTGTTCCGCCCTTGACACTGCAGCAGTTGTTTTGAAGTTATTGTATGCCAGCTACATTCCTTTACAGAAACCTTACGCATTTGATGGAACACCCTGTGTCCTTTAGCACCCCGTTATGGTGTTCGTGTGAACATTGTTGCATTCTTGCGGGAACCACCTGTCTAAGCACATTTAGTGTGCCACCTAAGTTACTGGCTACAGGGTAAAATTGCTGCAGTATACTCCGATGACGATGGTGTCATATGTTCAGTCAGTGAGCTCTACAAATCGAGAAGAAACGAGAAGAAAGTCTGTGAGCTGTAGAGCACATTATTCCTGATGAGATGAACGTATGTGACGATAATGATGAAGAAAATGAGAGAAAACAGCTGTTGAACGAGTCGATGAAGCGAGTTCGAATGAAGACACTGCACAGCGTGTGGAAAGTGAGCAACAGAAGTGTTGATTCTCGAGAGAACGATAACATGAGCAGTATAGTGACCAGGCTGAACAGTCAGACTTAGGTAAAAGTGAGCAAGTGAGGCCAAAGAGAAGGGCAGTGATAGCAAAATGACTGAAAATGCAGGAATGGGTTAAGAATCGTGATGTGTAGCATAAAACCCAAATATAAGACTTTGTGGATTGAGACGATTGTAGAGAGGATTTGAAGGTTGAGGTAATTGATGTTATTAGTGTTATTGCTTTATGCTGCTGAGACACGGTGCACAAGCGTATTTTTGTTATGTGGTGTCATGTAAACCCTTTGTATGACACAAATTAGGTGTCAATAAGTTTTCTGAGTGATAACTCTTTGGGTTATGTATCATGTGTCGTGAGGGGCATACAACAGGGGGCAGCGGTTGAGCATAAGCCACTGTGGACGACAGACTTGTGCCCCACCTGTCTATACTTCCAATTACTTTCCCATGTGGTCAGATTTTTCTGGTGTGGAGAATGTCGTGAAAATAATTGGATCTGCTTTTCCCCTACAATCCTTCGCAACACTCAGGATTTGCAAGCAGAAGTGGGACGCAGGCTGCAGAGTTTGTGGTCCTCCTTTACCTGTAAATATGTTCAAGAAAAATTCTTGTCAATCTGTTTGATTGCAAGGGACAATGTTTAGAATATTAAAATGACTCTCATTTTGATGCTTAAAAATAAAATTTGGACGAATTATCCTATGAGACTCTTTGAGTACCAATGCAAAATGACGTTGGACCATGTAAAAGTCCGCTGTGCCTCTTTCTCCAAGGGTATCACCACAGGTAGGGTTGTGTAATCACTGTGTCTCTATGCCAAGAGCCGGTTTTGTGGTAAAGAGTCCGTGAAGCTCTCACCTCTAATCCTTTCGCATTTTTGCCATCTGAGGTTTGGCATATTTGATATTCAGTCAAAATATAGTGTGATAATTCAGAAGTAAGATTCATGTGAAATTGTAACTTTTTAAGGCCGATGTCGAGAGATTTTCAAGAGGTTTTTGTAAGATTGTTCTCACTGTCTTTGTGCGTGTTGCTGGGGCCTTGTGGTCAATTATTTCAGAGTTGATTTCCTTTGTAAGTTGTCAGTGGGTGCGAGTCTGCCTTTCAGTTCATGTATTTGTTAAACTTGAGTAGTTTAGTTTCGTAATAAAAATGAAAAAACCACCTGGATCTTGTTGGACCTTTCGCCCTTAAGGCCAGGCTATCATAAACCTACACCATCTTGGGACATAGAAACATCCCAGTCGGAGGGAAATTTTCCTACATTATTAACGCCAAATATTGTTCAATAAGGAATTTTCTAGATTTATTTTCTCAAGACTTCGATGTTCCAGTTGATCACGAGTCTTGGAAGAAAAACTAGAGCTTTCCACCCAAGCTACTGGTGACTCTCATAGCGTAACTGAAGAAAGGGTGGACTAAAAACTAAAATTTCATCCGTTTTGTCAGTGTTTGTATGTCTGTCACGGGGGAAGGGTTTGATCTCGAGTTAAAAACCTTTCTGGAATGACATAGAGGTCGTGTGCAAAATTTTGTCTCTGTCTGTCAAGCAGTTCGGACTTCAATAGCATCCAAACAACATACCAAACATTAACTTAAAATTATATATATATCATATACAGTTTACGGTATATGTACATGATATACATATATATATACACCATACATATAAAATATATATATATATATATATTACATATATCTATTTATACATATATATATACACATATATATTTACATATACCTATATATATATATATATATATATATATATACATATATATATGATACATTATATATATACATATATATATACATAATACATATATATATATATATATATATTATATATAATATCTATATATATATATATACATATATATATATATATAAAGGACTCAGGAGAAGATATCAAACAGCATTCAGCAGGGTCCAACAAACACATAAAAAAGGGCCATATTTATTAACAAGAGACGTTTCGCACATTATCTATGTGCATCTTCAATCTGTAGAACAACATAAATACGTTAAGTTTAAAAAACATAATTTTTTATATTGAAAATATTAAGAAAAAAAAGTATTTACAAAAATTAAAATCAATACAAATTAAAAGGTATTTAGTAAAAAAGGAACCAGTTCTCACCAAACCATCCAAAGGAGAAGGAGAAGAACGAATGACCAAAACTTGACACCAACCTATGACTTCAGTTATGCAAGATAAAGAGGAGAAGCGGAAACGTTAGAATTCAAAGAAGAACCAAGCCGTTTGATGTATATGGACTCAAGGGTAGTTAGGTAATTGCTATGGCTTGTTCCACCAATAATAGAGAAGTGCTTTTTATTTATTTCAATTTTGCATATGGAGGCATGATTCTTTATATTAGAAAATTCTGGTTTGCTTAATTTTTGACCGGTTCTAAAGCTGTATCTCACATGGCTACAGTATCTCATCTGCAGTAACCTACGGCTTGATCCAACATGAATACCGGGACATCCCGGGCACTTGAATTTATAAACAATGTTGGATTCATATATACATATACGTGTATCACATACATAAATATACATACACACACACACACACACACACACACACATATATATAATATATATATATATATATATATATATATATATAAAGTCATTGGTAATCATAGCTGATTCAAGTAGAACTGATTAAATATATATATATATATATATATATATATATATATATATATATATAGTGTGTGGTGTGCGTGTGGTGTGTGTGTGTGTGTGTGTGTGTGTATAATAATAATAATATATATATATATATTAATATATATATATATATATATTATTAATCAGTTGGGCTTGAATCAGCTATGATTACCAATGACTTTTTTTTCTTTTTTCCCCTGGGTCTGGATGTATCATTCGGCTTCGTAAACCGAATATCATCTGAAATGAAACTACGAACTTTAATCTAAATTAAATAACGTTTTGTGCTAAAACACAACAGTAAAATGATGAGTAAATAACAAAAACAACAAAAGCATTATGAAATATGGTAACAGTCCCTATTGTAACTACCATCATATGGGCTACATTTGGAAGGAAACTTTGTTCATTTAAAGACCCTCTTCAGATAGCAATTCTATTTCGTATTATCTGTTTCTGTTTAACGAATAATGGATTAGTAATCCAACGCCCCTTTTTGGGTCAAGCCCAAAGATAAGAAAGACAGAGCAACATGACTCGTTTGCAATAAGACTGACAAAACCTCAAGCATGCGCATGCGCAGTGGCACACAATGGTAACCTCATAATGCAGAGTATTCATTATGCTCATATGCGCATGAGGCTTTTCGTTTTCAAAAGCGAATATACAGTTATTAGTGCGACGCAACTTTCAGTAAGAACTCTTAAGTCAAGACTTGCTGGTGGCAGAGCCAAAACTGCTGTAGTTGTACATTACGGTTCTCCTCCCGTCTGCCTCCAGATTTGGATTCGGTTACCTTTGCTCTTATACAAGAGTCTGTTCATTAGATCAATCAACTAATCGCCCTTTATTCAGATTCCTTCCTTTGAATACTCGTTTGGACAGAGGCCAGAAACACTGTCAGTTAGGGAATGCATTTCTGCGACATTATCTTGTTTTAATGATCGGAGTTACCCAAAGTTTTCAAAGAAGTCGTTCAAGAAAATGGTACCGATTCATACCGGAGAGAGAGAGAGAGAGAGAGAGAGAGAATTGATAACTTGCATTACTCGTGAGTCGGAGCAAATATTACCTGACTGATGGTTCTACAGCAATGTCATTCAGCCAATTTCATTTATGAGAAGGCTGCATAAAACGCACGATAAAAGAATATAAGCATAATAATTCATAATTCAATAACTTCATCTCGGGAAGGTAACACCCTTATCTCTGATAAAAGCTATTTTTGATGAGTCATCATCTACCTATAGCCAGTAGCTCACCATCCCCCTTCGACTGAATGCAGTCATTAATATTTTTACAAAAGGGGACTTCACTCCTGCCTTACATAAAATTCCCCTCCAGTAAGAAGTCGTTTTGAGTTTCTTGGGTGAAACTCGGTGGAGAGTCTGTCTACAGTTCCCTGTTGATACAACGTCCACACATCAGCAAATATATTGATTATAAACCTGGAGCACGGGGGAAAGATGTCCCTGAATCCCTGATGACGTCTGCCTAACAGACCTCTAGAGACGAATAAAATCCCAAGGGCGAGCTCACACAGGCGCACCACCTGCATTCTGGAATAGTGCCCCATTATTGGCGGAAAAAAGAAGCTTCTGTGGAGTACACTTATATGGTCTCTTTAAAAGGTAATCAGTGGAATGTCAAGCGTAGTAGAGAGTCGTCAACATAAACTCAATTATAGGCCATGATTTGGTTCATCATCTAGGTTTCTGGCGTCTTCTATCAAGCATGAGAAAACGTTTTCATACAACAACTTTTTCAAAGTGACTTTGGTATTCTCGTAAATTACCTGAAGACCTTGAAAACAAGGAAATGAAAACAGCAAATAAAAATAAATGAAATTATGATAAGCTAGATAAGACAAAACTAAATGAATGGAATGCATCCAACAAAGCAAAATCCTAAAAGTCTCCAAAATTTGTACATCATCATTAGGTATAATATGATACTAATGATGGCGACATTATTTTAGTTATGATTTCTCAAAAATTTTCCTACTAAAAAATTCATTTTGCCTCTAATTTAAGGATGTTGTTGCTTCAAGAAAGAGTAAGATATTGGGCATTATCACAGACTCGCAAATCCTTCTTACGTCTACAAGAGACTATCTAGTCACTAGTGAATCCCTCTTACATGCTTCGCTGTCTACTCTCTCGTCAAGTAGATACTGAGGCCTTTTGTTTTAACATTCTCCAACACTATCTACCAACATCACATGGGTCTCCCTCTCTTTCCCAGGACTTGAGTTTTGTTTCTACATTTGAATGTTTTGGCCCAAAATCTACTTGCTAACGTTTGCGGCACCTTTGTCTCTTAATACACGATATTTGATCTTTATAAATATCACAACAAATCACATTTGTTGCCTAAAATGCTTTTTCTACCTCATGAATCTTCTAACTAAATCTACTCAGACTTTATTCAGTACAGAAAGTCTCTAGGGAAAGACGAAAAGCATCAGATACATGTTTAAGAGGGTAATTTTTATAGTGCCTAGGCCTAGAGCACTGAACAATGGTTAAGGCATGTGACTTTTATTTATTCATGAATTTCCATGTCAAATTTCGCCTGGAAGAAGAGACTAAAGTACTGATCTTTTGCTGAAAGTAGGCACAGTGGTATGTTATCCATCGGTGCCTTATGGAGCATCCAAATTGAAGCAGTTTCAAGATTTCGCTAGTTAACTTGAACTGAGTAGTCTGTTAACTTCTCCTATATGTATATACAGATAAAAAAACGCAGCGAGACTTCAAAAGCATATTATGAATATGTCCCTTAAATGAATTAATTCAATCTCACAACACACTTCTAAGTACGTTTAGAAATATCTAATAACTAAAAAAGGAAATGAACATGAAAATAAGATACTCAAAAGTCAAGCACGACTATAAGTACAACAAGACGCGTTTCCTTTACTGAATGTCAGTATCAACGTCCTCTTGAGGAAGCCCTTATAACAGCTTTTCTATGCCATTATCTTCTAATAACATGCTTCTGAAAATGCATTAACTCATTTCATGTACAAGTTCTGCAATTCACCCATTCAGCGCCATTGACCGATAATATTTGCCTGAAATATGAAAGCAGGTTAAATTTCATCTCACGAAAAACCTACTGTTCCTCTGGGGAGGAAGTGGCCTCATCTTCAAAATCTGTAACTAGAGCTGATAAGATACCATGGTATGAAAAAACTAGGATATCTTGGGGGTCAAAAGATGCTCATCAAACAATTTAAAAAATGACTTAGTGCAAATACACCAAAATGAGGAAAATGTTTCCGAAAAGTACATTTCTCTGCATAGCTACCACTTGTCTACATACTATACGAGGTCCTGTCTGCATGTAGTTAAGTGTTAGTGCTCTTGCTGTCACTTTTAAGCAGGTTCTTCTTAGGATCATTGTTAGTCCTTTTTCAGTTTTTGTAGCCTGGTTACCATTTTCCTACAATTAACACGAGGCCAATGTTTATACAAAATGTTCTCGGGTTATTTTACCTTTTATACAAGTACTGCTTGGGTATTTGTTTGCGCATTTTTTAGTGGCTGCGGCCTCCTAGTCACTTTTCTACACGTGCTTCCTGGGGCCACAATTCTTGACTGAAAATGATGGTGTCTCCTTTTATCTATCCACATGACCACTTTTAAGGGATCGCCAGAAAATGGTTCCTTCTTTCAACTAACCACAAGACAACTTTTAAGGGATCACCAAAGTCCAGGCAGCCACTTCGGTAACTGGTTTTTTCCTTTACTCCAAGGCTTTGGATTTCTCTTGCTGCTTCTGCAGAATCATGATTCCTGTAAATTTTTCAGGTGTTACTTACCAGCTGTGTCCTTTCTGCCGCTGTCCTGCCAGTATACATAAGAGTCAACCAAACGTTTTCTTTTTCCTCTAAACCCAAGCTACATAGGTGCCCTGAGCTGCTTTGTTCAACCTAGCTGTAAAATTAATTCTGTATTACAATCAAAAGCCTTCAACGGACTAAATACTCTCGTGGGAGGGGACGTAATCACTATACACCGTTACAAACGTTTCCTTGGTCTTGCTTGCGACTGATTCAGATGGGGACCGTGACTGCAAGTAACGATGGTCTTGACGTGATGCTAATTACTTCAAATTATTCTTTGAAACTGATTCTTTCATCTCCCATTCAAAGGCATCAATACCACAGCCTAGTACCTTCACTCAAGATATTTGTAGACCATTAACCAACGACAACTTCTCAAATATACTCCTTTTCCAGTTCGCTTAGATAGCCATCTTCGTATTAAAATGGCAAGTAAAAATGCTTAATGGTTGCTGTTAGGGCTGATCTAGGAAATGATAGAAGGCCTCGTAGTCGAGATAATTGCCTTCATTAAACGAGTCTAAACAGACGAATTTCGTCTGCCTCATGTACAGGGTGCGTGCATGACTAAGCAAACATAATCTTGTCTCACTCCTTGCTTATACACCATCTGCTTGTGAGGGTGAATATGCATAAAGCGTTCTTATCGATGTTCCGCTCATCTGGCGTCATCAAAACGAGGAGAGGGGTTTATTCTTGGAAGGCTCCGCTCGTGTCATTTGCAATAACCTTCGCACGGGTCTAAAGGACACCAACAGATATGTTACATGTACGGTGACATATACAAACATTCATAGAACCATTCTTTACTTGAATAAATATGTATGGATTGATAGTTTACTGGTGAACTACCAGTGCCAGTCTATGCAATTGATATGTAAACCTGGAGACGAGACAGAACAAGTTTTATCTGATACAGTTAAAGTTGTTTTTAGATCTTAAATAGCTCACTAACATAAATGTCTTCTGTAGAGTACAACAATTTACTCTCTTCAAAGAGTACATTCCGTCATTGCGACAAAATGTTTAACACAAAAGTCAGTACTCTCCAAATGACAAAAATCAAAATGTATTAAGAAATTATTTATTTTGGCGTTATCTCAGAAAAGGAAAACTTCATAATCTTGTAAAAACTGCCTCTTGTTAATAATATCACTAACAAAAGGTTCATTAACCATTTCCTGGACAGAGAGAGAGAGAGAGAGAGAGAGAGGAGGAGAGAGAGAGAGAGACGAGATGCAGTGAGAGGAGAAGAGAGAGGGAGGATGAGAGAGAGAGAGAGAGAGAGAGAGAGAGAGAGAGAGAGAGAGAGATTTCTTTGCTGACAGGAAAACATGACACATTTTGTCATGCAGAGAATGAGTTACAACATTCTTCCTTTTGCATGATATAAGTAACTGTTCTTATCTAATGTGATCCGTGATGCCAACAGACCGTGATGAAGAACAAATAAATACATTCAAGCCATTAGAGGCGTTCAACAGTACATCGACAAGGGTTATCTCACCACTGAGAGAGATACAAGTCCACTGGAGTACAACAGAAGGACATAACGCTCATTTTCATTACTTCATCAAAATGCAGCTCTCCTGAGATTTTTGATACATTATCTTTGCACCTCTTCTCCTCAGAAATGGGGGAAATCAGAAATGGACCAAGAATCCCAACAATGTTTTGTTCTGAGAGGCTTATACGCTCTACCAAACTTAACTTAAATGACCAGAAATGAGCTATTTGTGCAACGATATGGATATTTAGAAGCTGCTATATGACCACAGATGAACCACTTATTGACGATAGACGAATTTACGTAACTG
Organism: Macrobrachium nipponense; assembly: GCF_015104395.2. Lineage (NCBI taxonomy): Eukaryota > Metazoa > Arthropoda > Malacostraca > Decapoda > Palaemonidae > Macrobrachium > Macrobrachium nipponense. The sequence continues at coordinate 20,043,495 of NC_087208.1, forward strand.
GGAAAAACACCACATGGTCAAAGATACTATGGCAATACCCACTGATAACTATAGATGGATTTACAATTCTTCTACATGACCAAAAGCTTGTATTGTAATTGGATATTCCATGCAATAATAAAAACGTTACAACAAAAGGCGTCACATCTCAAAAGCCTTATGATAAAATTTGAATCACAGCTGATTTTAATCCAGCATAGCTGAGCGACCGAAATATAAACGAACTCAAAACCGGGGAACAAAATCCTTATTGTACATACAAATAGATGAAAAAACAGGTAAATGTTCGTGTCTATGGTGACTGAGCATAGAGTATTTTTCACTGGCTTGGCAATTAATGAAAGAAGAGATTAGCTAGTGTAAGAAGTGGTTGGCAGTTATACCTCAGTAAAGTATGGATGCTGATGCTCTGCACAGCAGCTGGTACGAACAAGCTTTCCTATTGAAGCAGAGCTTATGGAGCATTACGCGAATAGGATAACTTCCGACGAAGAGCCTCACTAGGTAATAGGCAACCACCGCTTTCAACACTCTTGTCTGAAGGAGGGCATCCCGGGAGTATACCGACATAACGATGGGATAGCAGGACTCCTATGATGGCAGGAAAAAGGAGATATGACACCAGCGGCATCAAAGTCATCATCTTAAGATCAGTACCTAGGTTTAGAAAAAAAAGAAAGCTTAGGTTTGATAGTATGAACAATGACTGCCAAGTAGTCATACAAATTAAGTATAGTGTTTTTTATGCAAATGCAAATGAAATCACGGAGCATCAAGATCGTGCAAGATCAGCTAATCAATAGGTTGACTTTAGCGTCGGTTCAGACACAAATCCAACTAAATTCCAGATACCTGTTCACGCTAGCAGTATTTTTATTTCCCACTGAAAGGATAAGCTCATCAACGCAACAAGAGCAGCATTGTCTAAGTGCTGAACTACCTTACTTTTTAGACTAACAAGAGTAAAAACTAATAACGAAGGTCCTCGAATACCAGCAACAACTCTTAACGAGAATTTTGCTTGGTAGCCTCCAGCACCTAAGTACGAATTTGAAATGCGAAAAATACAGTAGGAAATCAAAGGAAGAACTGAAATCAATTTGAATAAGTCGAGATCATTCATAGCCACCGTCACCATTGTCTTGGATGCAACTAGCCAGATCTAGAAAGGCAGCACAGCACAGACTATTTGTGGACCACTGTTGCCTGTATCCATGAAGACTGTCAACAAGCATGTGTTTATACTTAGGTTATTTTCATGCGACCTCAATACTAATTAGCCTAATCGACAACCGAAGTAGCACTAGGATAGAGACTGATCTTTAAGTCCTGAAATCAACAATTTATACGAGCCTTTAGATTGGCATCGAATTATATAATCTCCGATCGTCTGGGAGAAGTCCATTTGGAAAGCCCAACAACAATAGTCACAACAAGTCGAGTTTGGGAGAAAGGTTGCCACACGCATCTGGTGCAAGGAAGAATATGAAGTCAGATAATAATATAATGCTTCATTCAGGGGACGTTATGATGACCATCCACTACTTTCGGTGGTCGGCTTCTTTGCAGAAATATCCAACTAAATTGAATCTCGTGAATGTTGCCAATTGTACCCTATTTCGACTATGCAAATTTATATCATTATCATTGGTTTATTGATATCTGGGAAAAAAAGATGAAACTTTTTGTCACATATTTCAAGAACTGTTGGAGAAAAGTTACTAACTACGTATTATACAGGGTTACGCGCAAAGGTAACACATTTCTGTATACAGTTCAAAATCTACATACAATAATTCAGATGAATCAAAAATACACGAGAAAACGCCGGGCAATGCAGCGTCAAGATTGGTATTTGTGATTTTTTTTTTTATGGGTTCTTGTTCGTTCCATATGGATAAAATGATTCAATTTTAATTTTATAATCTGATCACAATACACAATATTCTATATATATATATATAATATATATATATATAATAATATATAATATATATAATATATATACACAACAAATTTAACCGAAAGAATAAAAAATAAATACTTATAATCATATTTATATTACAAGAAAGAAAGCTCAAATATCTTTAAAGAACGTATTTATCATTGCATCAGAACTATCCTAATTTCACCTGGTTTTTATTAAAGACTTCCAATCCTGTGCAATACAAATATCTCTCGAAATATTTCTCTCACTCCCATAATTCTCCTGAAGTTTTTAAATACTGCACAGATTCCATTCACTAGTTTTCTACATCTTTCTCTTCCTCTCTGCGTTCTCCGTTAGGGGATCTCATCCCCTCCCCCACCCCATTCCCCCATTCCTCATTCCCCTTCCAGCCGTATCAAGAGAGAGAGAGAGAGAGAGAGAGAGAGAGAGAGAGAGAGAGAGAGAACCATAACATGAGTATAAGAGCTTCACTATCAGGTATTGATCGTGTACAAGATTCTATGGTCCGTATTCTAAAACGGCTCCTGCTCAAGGGCCAGTTCTGAGGGACAATGCAAGGCCTTACTGAGACCACCACCGGATGGAGAATCCGGAAAATTCAACAGACAGCCCCCCTTCCCCCGGGGTCCTGGAAACCCCTCAAGGGTCCTGTGGAAGCCCCCACACACCCACCCACGATACAAAATACTCTCGCTAACTCTGACGTGCAAAAGGCGTCTCGCTATACTGTGATGCGAAATGATGATTCTCAGGGGCTCCGAAAGTAAATCTATTTCACTTTCAAGCGAGAGTCATCACTTTTTTTGATTCTCTAAAAGAAGTAAAGAAATGCCAACCCAGAAGAATGCTTGTTGGAAGCCATGATTTTCCACGGGGAGGGGAAGGGCGTGGGGGGAGGGGGGGGGAGAAGACAGAGACGGTGGAGAGCAAAAGAACGCGAGGGAATAGAAATTGAAGTTTTTGGGGAAGGAGAGCGAAGTGAGGGGAAACGGGGGCGTAGGTGGGGGGGGGGGGAATGGATGGATAATGAAGAGAGAGAAACAAATCAAGACCAGAGAGCGACATTTTCATTAACAGATATTAGAGGCACAAAGTAACTCAATTGTTGGCGGAAAGGAAAACACCCTTCTGTGGTACGTAAAATGTTCCAAATATATTGAGAACGCCAAACTTGGTGAACTATTTTATTTACGTAAAAAACTCCGTTCTTAGAGAACAGTTTTGCCTGCTTCCCTATTTCACTTGGGCCTCTATGAATCCGCAAAGCGGAAGCCAAAATTTCCAGCAGTTAAGCTCATCAGACCGCGAATGGCAACGGCGCACACAATCGTACCACGAGTGGAATCGCTTTTGAAAAGTAAAATCACGCAGAGGGTAAATGTCCTATCGACTGCGTTCCCCCCATTGCGAAGTCATTAGACAGAAAGCAGGTACACAAACTTTTATGATCAAAACATCATTAATCAAATCTTTAAATCACCACGAGCTCATACATTTCCCCTCCCCCCCATTCCCCCCATCCCCACCCCTCTCTCTCTCTCGCCTCCTCTCTCTCTCTATCTCTCTCTCTCTCTCTCCTCTCTCTCTCTCCTGATGCGACTCCTGCCGTCCCTCCCACGCCAGTCTTTGTTTGCCTTTTCTCAATCTACGCCACCTTCGTTTCCATGTGCTTTCTCTCATTTTCTACTTCTATATGCAATATGCGTATGTATATGAGTTCGTGCGTTCATCAACACAACTAAAGAATGAAAGACAAGACATACTAGTTTGGGATCCATAATCAGCATCGTCGGCTGTAAATAATCAATTATATTACATAGTTCAGAATTCTGCAATTTTAGCACTGTAAAAAAATAATTACTTACATTCATAAGGTCATCAAGTTTTAGGGTTCCCCCCCCCCCCCCCCGCCAAACTTCTCTCTGGTCGCCCAAAAGAGACTCAACAAGACAGCTTCAATGAAATGTCCATTACTCAGCGTACATAAGAAACATTACTTCGTGCCACTGAGACCTCTCCCAAGATATCAATCTCGAGGAACACGACAGAGGCCAAAGATAATAACTTACGTCACCGAAATAAACACTAGAAAATGGACAAAAACCAACGCAGTGAATAGGCCTTCCTGAGTATTAGTCAATTAACTCATATCACTGGAAACGAACAGACTGATCGCCATTGGTATACAGCACAAGACTTCAGCGTTATGAAGTCATTCAACCAGACGAGCGAGTCACTATTTCTGGGCCCTCAAGGGGCTCACCCAACGCTGCCTACCTCTCTTGAGGGAGGGATGAAAGCTGCATCAAGACAAAGACAAGTTGGACAACACCTGAAGGGAGGAGACTCAAGTTGGAGAGAGAGAGAGAGAGAGAGGAGAGAGTGGACGAGAGAGAGAGTGAGAGAGAGGAGGGAATGAGAGAGAGAGAGAGAGAGAGAGAGAGATGGGTCTAAGGGACACTGAAACGCACCTTCAGCACTGGCTTCAGTGTGCTGCGGCAGGAACACAGTACCTGTGCCTTAATTTTAAATACGGAGCTATCTTTCAGTAGGTCTTGCGATGTCTCAGACCTACATACTGTAAAGGACTTAGTCATACATTATACAATGTACTTTCCTTGGTTCGTGTAAGACAAAATGCAAATCCGAAAACCGGATGAGCGAAGGGGATCATTATTGATAAGTATGGAATTGGAATATAAAATTTAGGCCAAAGGCCAAGAACTGGGACCTATGAGGTCATTCAGCAATGAAAGGGAAATTGAAAGTAAAGAAGTTTTTAAAAGTGTACAGGAGAAACACCTCAAAGCAGCTACACTATGAAACTATTGTTAAGAGAGGATGGAAAGCTAAGGGCCGAAGGGACGCTGCAAAGAAATCGATAAGTATGGGAAGGCTAAGAAATGAAATGAAAATGGAGTAGAAAAATAAGTGGCAAATCCCTCGCACATATGGTCGGTCGTCTTTCGACCGGTGAAGCTCAGGAAAATTGCGTCTGGTCTGTACATCGATGGGTGACCAATGAATACCAGACTGCCGCTGGCACCCAGATTCCCGAGATCATCTGTGGAGGAGGTGCAGACAGGGCGCTTGCAACCTCATCTCAAGAGTAAGAGGAATCTTGTACCAGGCCTTAGACATCTGGCATGAACGGTTACAGGTCTCAACACTAGACGGGGGCCAACAAAATGAGTGAAATTGTGCGATCCACTTGCTATGCAGTAGTGTGCTGGGGTCTTTGTTACTTGAATTCAGAAAGTATATTGAGATTAGGGAAAAATTATCACAATTGGAGATTATTCTAACTCTTTCATGACTTAAATGATTTAGCCTTCTTCACATGGACCGTCTCAGTCACTCCACCCGTTGTAGTCCGGTGTTAACTTTAAACACCCCAACCCCCATCAAAATTGCGTGTCAAAACCCACCAGCAGGGAAAACCCGAGAGAGAGAGAGAGAGAGAGAGAGAGAGAGAGAGAGAGAGAGAGAGAGAGAGAGAGAGATAACCAAACTGAAGACATGAATACCTGGCTTATTTGTAGCAGCCCAAACGATTGACTCCGATAAAACAGGCGTCGCCGATCCACTTTCACATTATCGATGAAGTTTCAATAATTTGTTCTGCAGTTTTGATTGCAACTGGCAAAATCCTTCAACGCTATACGAACGAGAGAGAGAGAGAGAGAGAGAGAGAGAGAAGCGCTGTCATAAGTAATAATAATGGTAAGTTGATAACGGAAACTTTAGCATCGACTACCTTATCTGGCAGCCTGCCAGTGCAACTAACTTCCGACCGGGATGGGAAGTCTTTAGCAATTCAACATGGGGGGGGGGGGGGGATGCAATTTAGTACTGAGCTCGCAATTACTCGCCTAATATGGTTAAGAGAGAGCGACATAGAGATAGGGAGAAACAGACTCATGACCAATGGTGAAAATATCTAAGTGGAGAGACGCGATCGCAAGTATGAAATAAAGTCACAAGTTAAGGTCAACAACGCAAAACTCAAGAAAAAACACAAAAGAAAAATAGATCTTTAGAGTAATTGTACGAGCCACTTAAATCTTTTGTTAATAAGTTCAAACAAAAAACCGTCAAAGAAACTCATATCCTTTGATAATAAGTATTAATTATAGATCACAATGACTCTCCTTGGAATAGTACAGGCCAATAAAACCACTCCAATTCTACATCTGTTCCAAAAATTACAGAAAATATTAATGACATAAATTTAACTTCTTTGCTGTTACTGTACAAAATTACTCGAGCCAGCTACCCAGTTTTCGACAGAGCTGGCCTCAAGAGGGCACATTCATCTCTCTCTCTCCCTCTTCACTCACTGTCCTTTACTCTTCAGCCTGACCATCGCTGGTTGAAGCAGCAGACCCTTGCTTCGATGAAAACGATTAGTATACGGCCATTCCTTTACACCAAACAATTGCAAATGAAAAATGTATCTAAAAAAGAAAAACAGTAACGACGAAGTAAAATATGCTAATAATGTTTATGATATACTCGGCTCTTTTTTTGTTTTTGTTTTGTTTTTACACTATTACCTATTACTACTGTACTTAAGGAGTACAAAAAAAAAAAAAAAAAAATTGGGAAAAAAATGACACGTACGTTACCATGGATACTGTGCAGTGCGTTTTTGGTAAGGTGTTTGGGTGTTTGGAGTCGCTACTATTTATACAATTTGAAACCACCAAGCACACTTCATGGATTTTATTGCAAGGGGTAAATAACACGAACTGCATCGGAAAAGAGATCTGAGTTAATATCACCTTTCTCAACAAAATGTAAAATGTACAGTTCAAAGAGTGCCACACAAGTAGCATATTCATATCATATTTAGAAATGTTCATCCTTTCCCATCAATCATATTCCACTAGTTGTCCAACTTCTCTCACTTTTTATGAACCTGAGCTCACCCCTTACTTTAAACAAATCCTTCGTGCCACTAATAAAAGTACAAGATCTAAGAATTTGGGCTGCTTCATTGAAACCACGGTTACAGTGAGTGTTGTTCAAAATAATGTCAGAGCAGGTATTCGGCAGCGATTCGCTTTTTAGACAACTTCCCAATGAAAACCAATTTAACACACAATAAAATACGTAGAATGGGAAACGACGATCCTAACGTAAAAAAGAAAATCATTACGATTCTGACGCAAGACGCTTTTTCTAAGATTTTACGAAAACTACAGAACTGGAAAACTTTCGTCACACTTGCTGTTCCGTACAGCACCTGCAAACTGATGCAACTCTAGTATTCACAAAGTAAAACTCAGATGCTGTAGATCTTGAGAAGGTTGTAAAGAAGCTCATATTTTATCCTGACACCTCTGGCTTTGAGGTCTTCCCTCACGCTGTAACGAGACAAGAGAGGAAAATGTAGTCTCTAACTGTATCATTCTTACACACAGAGACTGAAGAACTAAGTACAATGAAAAGAAAAAGGCTGAAAGATACAAGCCTATTTTAGATTGTGTTGTTAGTATATGTATATATATATATATATATATATATATATATATATATATATATATATTATATATTATATACATATATAATACACACACACACACACACACACACACATATATATATATATATATATGTGTGTGGTGTGTATGTGTGTGTGTGTGTGTATGCCTACACATACATATAGTATATTCCAGTAGAAATAAAAAAAAAGCTTATAGTAACCTGTTATGCATTATTATAAGAAAATATTCAGCAATGCATCAGGGTTGTCTATAAATACTTTAGGACAGGTATTATATTTATATTGTTAAAAATATACATCCAGTTTATATGGATAAGTGTGTGTGCATGAGAAAGAGTGAAAAAGAAACCTGAAAAAAGGCAATTAATCATTGTAAACTTCTGAGAGAGAGAGAGAGAGAGAGAGAGAGAGAGAGAGAGAGAGAGAGAGAGAGAGAGAGAGAGAGAGAGAGAGAGAGAGTTTACAGCCGTGATAAATAGCGAAACCCGAAAGCAGGAACTAAAATAAAAGTGAAAAGGACGAGATTAAATGGGATAAAAACGTATCAGTAGACGAATTTTATGGAAACAAAAACACGGAATGTCCCTTCGTTGCAAAACTTAAGGTCAGACGTTAGCAGGTAATAGCTATTGCGAAATTGGAAGCTTAAAGAGGACTGCCTCTTCCAGACCAGGAAGGGAAATGAAGACTCCACCTATGAGAGAGGAGAGAGAGAGAGAGAGAGAGAGAGAGAGAGAGATTCATTACGACAGAAAGATAATTAGCGTATCTGACTGATAGGCAACTCATTTGCAGGGACGCAATTAATTAGTTTTTGTACTTTGTTCCTTTTTTTCGAAAACTGAAATCATCCTCGTTTCCAGGGACTTGTTGAAACCATCATTTGCGTCAGAGAGAGAGAGAGAGAGAGAGAGAGAGAGAGAGAGAGAGAGAGAGAGAGAGAGAGAGAGCAAATTCAAGACAATTCACATTCGGTTTAATTTATTTATAACACCTTCCAATTAAGGGGTTCTAAACAGCATTAAGTCACTGGAAAATTTAAGTTCCTTTGTAGAGTTTTATTACGTTTCAGGAGCATATTTCATCAATATTAAGCTCATATTTCAACTGTAAGCTTGAATAACTCAGCCAATCACCCGATAATAATACCAATCGCATTAACTTTACTAATTAATTATTAATCTTTTGATAACACAGACTTCATTAATAAGATTATCTATTACTAATGTGACAATTTTTTCCAGTAAGAACACCAGTAATAATAATCATGATACAGTTCTACAATATGAATTGTTTTACAACAATGTTTAATCATACAACTGCTGAATATTCCTAGGATTAAATCTTAGTTTCAGACCAGTCTGTTCTGCTCATTCAGAGCAACTCAACGTTTGCATTGTTGTCGTTATTTTAAAATTATCAAATAATTGATCGAGACTCACCGAGTCATAATTCTAGACAAATTCAGGGCAGGCCCGCAGGATTCGTTTATCAATGTAGGCTCAAATCTGGAGACATAAATTATCAGAACCTGAAAAGCTACAAGAGAAGAGAAAAAACGACGTGGATGAAAAGCAAATGCCACACTGACCTGAAGTTATAAGCTGCCGAAAACTTTTATATATATATATATATATATATATATATATATATATATATATCACCTGTAGTGTGCCATGCAAGGTGCAAATACATTCCTCATGATCCTCTTGCGCATGGTACAAATCCACACTGATTTTACAGACGATAAAAAAATAAGACAATGATTAGGTTAATTTTAAAGCATTTTTGTTAATATATGTCTTTGTTTCATTAGACCTTTGACATGGTGGAAACTCTAACAATGGACATAACTTAAAAACTAGCAGACACTGACAAAGAGTTACGCACTGTACAGAGAGCATTGCGTTATCCGTTTCTTTGCGACCACAAATACTCTCCGTGTAAGTGTGTGTGTGTGTGTGTCTGTGTGCGCGCTCGCTGTAACACGCAATCGTTTACTTTTACCGTTTCTAATTTTCCTTTTAGTCGACACATTTACAACGCGCCTACTGACTATTTTATGTGAGTGTCGCTGAAGCATCCTTTTTATTTCTTCGTTTTTTCTCTGCAGACTCGGGAACAAAGGAATCCACACTTGCTTTTCACCTTTAATGCAACAGTGTACTAATTAATGGATTTTTGGAAAATTTCGCTGTATATTTAGACGTCATAGAGGTCAGTGTCCCTTGTTCCGCCTCCATCAGCCTCGGGGCCGGAGACAAGACTGTGTATTTTCTGATAATAAAACTCCCACCGACGATCACCAAATGATACGATATTATCTCCGTGTTGGTTCTATTCCTCGCCAGTGCCAACTTCTCTCTCTCTCTCTCTCTCTCTCTCTCTCTCTCTTTTCTGGTTCATGTCATAGTCCAAAAGATTTCGACTGTTTTGGTTTTTTGTTATACAGGCTCCTTATCTATAAATATAGACAGGATAATAATCGCCACTGCATTGATATTATGGATAAAACATGAAATATATCTACACTTCTTTTCCGAAAGGTACGAACACTTGTACAGTTTAAAGGACATGCCCATATCTCATGTACATATATATATATATATATATATATATATAGATATATATATATATAATATATACATAAATATAATTAATATGTATATTTATATAATATATATAAACACACCCACAACGGTGATCGGTGAAACATCCTTGCATACCAAGACATGAAACTCAAGTTCGATTCCTGACTGGAGACTTGAGAATGAGACGGTCATGTACTAATGGCTAGTAGCAAACAAATAGAATCGGAAGGTTAACTCCTGGAGCTATCGCCTCTAAGGGTAGGAAGTTTATAGTAAACACACACACGCATATATAAACACGCACACACATATATATGTATGTATGTATGTACATACATATATATATATATATATATATATATATATATATATATATATATATATATATATATATATATAGCGAAGTAAACAGCAATTTGATGAGCAAGGGAAGGACAATTCTTAGAAACTTAGACCTTAGAATTTAGAAAGGAGTAAAGAATTGTCCTTCCCCGTTCGACACCAGATTCATATTATTATGTAATTATATATCTATATATAATATATATATATAATATATAATATATAATAATAGATATAACTGTATATATATAATATAAATATATATATATATATATATATAATATATAATATAAATAATATATATAAATAAAGACATATGCCACGAAGGAAAAATAAACGAAGGAGGATCTGTGAGACCTTTCGACGTTAAACGTCCTTTACTGAGTTTCTACTCAGTAAAGGACGTTTAACGTCGAAAGGTCTCGCAGATAATCCTTCGTTTATTTTTTCTTCGTGGCATATGTCTTATTTATATTGGATTTATCACGTTCCTAACTTTCGTGATTCAGTTATCATACATATATATATATATATATATATATATATACATATATATATATATATATATATATATATATCTATCTAACGATACCCTAATATTTCTTCATTTTACCACTTCTAGTATAAAAGATGCAACCCTAAAATAATATATATTACATATATATATATATATTATATATATATATATATATATATATATATACATAACTATATATATATATATATGCCTTGAATAGTACGCCTCCACATAGCAGATCGTCCGTATGTGAATATGAAAGAAAGAGTTACACAGCCAAAAGTAGGCAGCAATGTAAACTACCCTTAAAAATAACAAATAATCACAAGCGAATAAACGGTCCAACAGTTTCGGTTTTGCTTCATCGTTATCTTGAGCAATTCTACAGATAAGTTATTCCTCTTACCCTTATTGATTGACTTCCAAATTTCATTTGCCCCTCTGTTCAACTCTCAGTGTGTCAGCAAAAGGGATCCTCCCTCCCTCCCCCCCCCTCCTCGTAGACATTCTAGTCGAGAGTCGCTGTCATTTTGCCATCCTTCCAATATCTGATCCTTTTCGCACAAATTCCGAACAAATATTGCGATAATAATTAGCTTCACATGAAAGAGCCAACACACGAAAGAGACATCTGGTTTGAGTTCACTGAGGTTCTATTGATCCCACGGCTGCCACGAGATTGATGATGATGATGATGATGATGCAACAGGATGACATTCGACAAAACATGATGTAGAGAAAACAAACACAGGGCAAGAACGTTTCTCCTTTTTTTCCCCCCCCTTTTCGAAGCATATCGTAGATGAATGAAAATGACAGAACAGTGATCTTGAAATATTTTATGGGGTAAAACATAACAAGACGAAGGGCAATTCAATCACCTATATTTTGTTACAATGTAAACAACTGCTTCCGATTAAATTGCTCGTTTTGGCTTCTTCGCATAATTTCTTTAGACATAATTTTGGGTAAGACGAAGAAAATCCTTTCCACTTCATGGACCACACATCGGTATACATGCATATATACCAAGCCTTCATGAACGCGTATAGGTTATGATGTATTTGAATACAGAAAAAAAGGAGAAGCTGATGAAATCAATTAGTTGAGTAGAACTATGACTGATCAGTGAGAAAGACTGAAATGGCATTTCAAAATCGTTTGGACACAGGGAGAGACTGGAGGACGACAGGATGGCCTTTCAAGAGTATTTATATGATAAAAGAAAGTCTCGGGATGTTCGAGAGAGACACAAAAAGTGCTGCTTCAGTGGTATGGAAGAGGTTCTGAGCCCTTCACGTCCAGAAAGCACCAGCTCTCGCAGATAACGGTGCTACAGTGTAAAGGTGGAGGGGGTAAGGGGATGCTGGACAAACGGCGCACTATTGCTAAGATGTTCACATTAGCAAGAAGCGGAAGACGTCTGAGTTCTTCAGCAAAAGAGATTCACTTTTCATCAGCATTTAGAAAATGAACATGGCAGAAACAGCAGGATTGGTTGACTCTGGAGTCAGCCTCAGGCTTAAAAATTGTTGGTATCTTTGCGCCTGGAAGTAATGAATTAGGACAAAATTTCCGATAAGAATAAAAACGACTATCTTGTAAAACCTTATAAGAATACAATATAGAATTTAGGCCAAAGGTCAAGAGCTGGGGGGACCTATAATGTCATTCTGTGCTGAAAGGGAAATTGAAAGTAAGAAAGTGTGAAAGAAGTAACAGAGGAAAACCTCGCAGTTACACTTCGAAGCAATTGTTAGAGAGGGTGGAAAGTCAGATGGAAGGAAGAGAATATGAACGGTGGTACAGTGAAAGGAATGAAAGAAACTGCAGCTATGGGCGGAAGGGATGCTGATCAAACCTTGTAACAGTGGTTTCCAACCTTTTCTAATTCTCGCCCCCCTTCACTGAATGGCACATTCTCTGCGACCCCCCCCCCTCCCCCTTCCTTAAATACTGTAATTTACTGGCATAGTCGGCACATATCAATAATTCACATTACCAATAAATAATATATATATATAATATACGTAATTATATATATATATTATTAAATATAAATATATATATCGTATATCATATATATAAAATAATAATTCCTTAATATAGAATTTGAAAATAGTGATAATATTTAGACAACTAAAATTTCATAGTTTATATCTCGAAATATTTTCTCAGTATTTTGAAATTCTGAATTCCATCATAACTAATAGTTTTCAGATATAATTATCCCCTTCATCAAGCTATTGGCGCAACGCCCCCCCCCCCCCCCACCCCCCCCCCCCACCCTTTGACAGCCCTTCGATCCCCCTCAGGGGGGCGCGCCCCACAGGTTGGAAACCACTGACTTATAAGGAAAACCATAGGACACCGCTGAAAATACTTCAAATGAAATGACAATGAAATGAAAACTGTGAAACTAATCTCGAAAATTACCGTAAGTTTCCGAATGAGAGAGAGAGAGAGAGAGAGAGAGAGAGAGAGAGAGAGAGAGAGAGAGAGTGGGGGGTGGGTGGGTGATAATAATCCTAAATTTCACAATGAAGACGGAAAAAGATTCTATTAATATGAATCCACGAGTAATCTTTTGCTGTCAGATGGAATCTAACAACGTTAAGATAGAATAGCAATACTCTACATATCTTCATTTGTGGGAAGACAAAGTCCAACAAAATCAGCCCGTGAACTGAATTCTTGCCCGGATTTGAACTTGCAAATCGTGTTGCTTGTTGCTAAGAAAATGTTAATACAGTAAGATCCGACTTAATCCAAACTTGAATCATGAACCTTTATCATTTCGAGCTACCATCAAGCTACCTATATCACTGCATACAGATTAAGATCTACACAATGTGCACGTGTGTATTTGTGAGCATCAAAGGCAAACAGGTACCAGAAAGAAGAAGAAGAAGAGTTCATTCAATATCCCATGACAACCCCCCACCCCCCTAAATTCTTGCACCTGCACACACAAGGATGAGAGCAATACTTCCAAAGCACAGCTCCCGCGAAACATCCCAAGTTGTTGAGTTTACACAGGGAGCAAAAGTCGGTTGGGTGTGTAATTGGTTTCTATTGGCGAGACCAGCTGTCATGTGGTTAGAGCCTTTAGTGTCTATGTGGTTTAGCAGCAACAACATCAGCAGCAGCAGCAGCAGCAGCAGCAGCAGCAGCAGCAGCAGCCCCAGCACCGCTGAGGACGCCACACACGCACTCACATACGTACATGCCGTCACATTGGGTACGTTTCTTGGTGTCTTTGTCTTTCTTTCTTGCGTGTCTTCTTTCTGTCCAACCAGAGCCTAGTTTTGTTTTCCTGAATAAAGAAGAACCACTCACATGAAAATATCGCCCGTTTCATGACAAAGCTCTCTCCTTCATCATTTCGTTTCTTTATGTGTGCCATTTAAATTTCATTTGCTTTCGAAATCACTGCTTTCAGCACAGAGATTTTTTTTACCCACTTCCTTGTCCAGTCTTTGTCTCTCTCGTGGCTTCTGAATAAACATTTGTTTCCATTTCTAAAGGACAATAACCACAATGCTATTTTCATTTCTTTTAAGTAACGCCTGGGAGCTGCTTTACCACATTATCAACAGCAATTTGTGCATCACTTGTTGAAAGGATTTCTCGGCTTTCTATCATGAATAATTAAATATTGATCTTTGAATCGCATTTTTACATTTTTACATCACTGTCAATTTCATATAAATTATATATATAGAATATATATATATAATATATATAATTATATATATATAATATATATATATATATATATATATATATATATATTATATATATATATATATTAATATATAGATAAGATAGATAGATAGATAAGATAGAACTAGATAGATATGATTAAGAGAGGAAGAGGAGAGGAGATGAAGAAGAGAGGAAGAGAGAGATAACACTTGATACAAAAAAAAAAGATTATTTGCATGTCATTTTCTTCATTGAAAAAAATAATAAATTGGTGCTAGAAAGCAAGAGGGCCAATGAGGTATTTCCAGCAATGAAGGCCACGGTAGTAGTATAAGTAGTTTGTGATACTCCAAAAATCAGTTATAAAAGAAAGAAAAAGAAGAAACAACCTTGAAAAGATAGCTGACGCATTAACTAGACGGTTTCATATTCATGCAACGCAATAACTCTCCTCTTCCTCTCGAGCAGAGTGAAAACCTGCTTTGGATGGAATTAGGCTTACGGCCACAAAGGCATCGCATCACCTTATCATTATCATCGTTGTTGTCAAAGCACTGAAGTATCCACTTTATATATATATATATTATATATATATATATATATATATATATATATATATATATATATATATGTATGTTGGCTCCAGGTGGTGTTAATCATTGAGTTCTCTGCAAATTCTCCAAAAATAAGGAAGCCGACAAACAGTCAGTTCTTAATTACCTGAAATCATTTTAATAAAAATATATACATACATTACATACATATATACATATGCGTGTGTGTGTGTGTTTTGGATGCCAAGGTTGTAAATGAAAATAAGAACTCCTAACCCAACTCTCCTTACCCGAAGTGACGTGTGGATTTTGAATATATATATATATATATATATATATATATATATATATATATATATATATATATATATATATATATGTTCCTCGCTGGACGAGTGGTTTTCGCGCTCGGCTGCCAATCGGTAGTCCGAAGTTCGAATCCTGGCTCGGCCAACGTAGAATCAGAGGAATTTATTTCTGGTGATAGAAATTCATTTCTCGACATAGTGTGGTTCGGATCCCACAATAAGCTGTAGGTCCCGTTGCTAGGTGACCAATTGGTTCCTAGCCACGTAAAAATATCTAATCCTTCGGGCCAGCCCTAGGAGAGCTGTTAGTCAGCTCAGTGGTCTAGTAAAACTAAGATATACTTAACTTATATATATATATATAACACCACTGAAGCTGTACCTATACGTATGTGTCAAAAATGTGTGGGTAAGAAATGTGGAGATACTTTGAAGTAGTGGAAACTTTAGGGAAGATGAAAGGATGTACCAGAATATTATGAGATAGTTTGGTCATGCAGAAAGAATGGTGATGACAGGCTAGCAAAGTGTATAATTGTCAGGAGGAGGGAGATAAGGAAGATCTAAAAAGCGCAGCACAGATTGAGTGAAAGACGTGCTTAAAGAGTGCATGCAAGACAGAGCTGAATGGCACGGTGTGTAAGAAGGTTCAATGCTCTGCTGATGAACCTTTTTTGTAGGTGTATAAATAAGCTGTTAAGGGAGCTCTCTACACCTAGAATTCATCCAAAATTCAGCAATTAGAGTACGAATGTATCTTCACTGTCTTGTTTTGTCTTGGGAACCACTATCTGTCATCAGAAACTGCTTATTGTTGGAAAAAGTCCCAATAGCTTAGGATAATAAAACAATGTATTCAAGGCAGAGAAGTGCCTCGTAGAAATGTGAAAATCTTGAATCTTGGAGTGTTAAATATGTGGACGAGGCAAAGAAGAAAAGAAATGAGTGATGATTTATAAGCCTATGGCAGAGAGTTGCATAAAAACGAAAAGTCAGAGCGTGCAGTACAAAAGAAGGCAGAATGATTGTGTCTGGAGTTGTTGAGAGTCGAAGGGCTAGAGAAGAGGCAGCACTCAGCGTCAGAAAGGCTGGTGATGTATGAAAGAATGCAAATGTATGTGACTGTTAGTTGTATGGGTAAGATTCAGTCTGGCAGGGTAAAAAAAAAAAAAAAAATGGTGATGGCAAGGAATGGAAAAGAATGAGAGTGAGGCTTGCTGGAAGTCTGGATGTCCATAATTAGGTAGGATGAATAAGAATGGTTGCGCTTAGTTATTTAAATACATACCAAAGTTAGTCTTGTTGAATTTAGTTCGAAAAGAGTCTCAACGACTGCAAATAATTTTTCTGAAGAAAAACATTTATTAGTAAACAAAAGAAAGAATATGGTGAGGAAAAAAGCTTAATGGAATATAAACTGGAACAAACTGGACTGAAGATAAGTTGATGGAACATATCGCGAGTAGGTGAGTGGCTAGATATATGTCTGATCACGCAATAATGAAAATAAATGGAAGTTGTAGTTGGTGAGAAGGCTTGAAAGCAAGTTTATAAATTTAATTAAGAACACCAAGTTTGATGAGGATAAAGCAATAAAAAAAACGATACGGACGTGGAAGAGTAAATGACGAGCTGCAAAATTCAAATACAGAGTCACAGTCCAGCATGGGGATTCATGGCTACAGAAAAGTAGCATGAGGTAATAAAAGAGCAACGAATGGAATAATGAAATCAGAAGTTACTGAAGAAAAAAAATCGTTTAGAGGCATTGGTGCAATGCATTAGCGAGATTTGAGGTACTGGTGATGAGCTTTCTGTGCAGGTATTTGAAGTGTCTCACATTGCAAAAGTTTTCTACACATTAGGTTTCTACCTCACTCAGCAGTCAAAGGATGATTATAAGAATGACTGTCGTGTCGCTCTTCTTTGCAATCATCTCTTGCAATGAGAGGCAGTTTATTGCTATATATATATATATATATATATATATATATATATATATATATATATATATATATATGTGTGTGTGTGTGTGTGTGTGTGTGTGTGTGTGTGTGTGTGTGTGTGTGTGTGTGTGTGAGTGTGTGTAGAATGTATAGAAAGGGAGCATAAATTGTCTGGTGTACAAATGGGTCTGAGAAAATGGTATGTTTATGTCTTTATTTCTATTCAGCAGCTTAAAGATTGGAGTGAAGTGAGGTTTGAAAGCAATGACGATAGCTAAATCGGCAGATTAGTTGTATGAAAAAAATGAGTTGTAAATACCGAGCAGAATGGCGCTGCTGCTAGTACATTATACACTGTAGAGAATAATAAACTTTTTTGGAAGTGTTTATACAAGAGAAATTAGAGAGTAACTGCGAGGAAGAGGAATTAAGGTTATCAAGGAAGGTAATTGAAAACCAGGAAGACTGAGCACTAAACGATTCTTACAGGTTTTTCGGCGCAAATATATATATAAAATAATATTATGATGAGAGAAGTTAGATTCTCAAAAGCCATAGTATACTAGGTGAAGGAAGAAATTAGCTGTATGAGTGTGTTTTTGTGTGGGCAAGACTGGGAAAGACCTGAACTGTCAATGGAAGCCAAGGTGATAATGTATGCAATGCTGAGCCAACTCTCGTTTATGGAAATGAAGTGTGGATGTTGATGTCAAGTAAAAAAAAATGAAATTATTAAAAAGTCGAAGTTGCTGAAATGAAAAGGCGCAACAGTACTTGAGAGGGGTGAGAAATGTGGAGATACACAAAAGGAGTGGCCTCCGTTGGTACAGGTGAAAGAATGATTAAGGAAATAGAATTTGCAAAGAAAAACCGAAATATTGAATCTTGGAGTTTAAATATGTGGAAGAGGCAGAGAAGAAAAGAAATGAGTGATAGTTTATAAGCCCAGTGTTTTGAGACGGTTAGGTCCTGAAGAGTGAATGAAGGAAGCCAGGTTAGTTAAAAAAAAAAAAAAAAAAAAAAAAAAAAAAAAAAAACAAAAAAAAAAAAAAAAAAAAAAAAAAAAAACGGAAGTGAGGATTGGAGAAGAATACGAAGACCTAGAAGTCCTGGATAAATGGAGTGAGAGAGGTGTTAGAAAGGAAGGGACTCGATGAAAAGAAACTCTGTAGGTCATGCATGCAAGAAAGACCTGAATGGCGCAGTGTGCAAAGGGTAGTTAATGTAATGGCAATCACCTACTGGGGTCGTTCTACAGGAACAAAAGAAACAACAGTCACTGTTAATTGCTGAATCATCGATGAACCTCGCGTGCAGAAAACCACTAATGCTTTAGTTGTACAAAAGTCTACACACCAGGGCTCACGAGAAGGGAGTCAGACCCCTTACACATACTGCTGTCCCATTCACACCGCTCTTGCAGACATTCTCAGGCTTCCCGGATATGAAGGCTCTTCCTTGAAGATACCTCATCCATTCCACTTATCCGGCACTTTTTGGCGTCTTCCCGTTCTCATTCATCCCGAAATCCAAAATTAAAGGGAGAGAAAATTAGACTATTATTCCCACTTGCTCAAGGCACTTTCCAGAAGGAACGCTTGTCACAATCAAATGATGGATGTGTACTATTGTGAAGAAAGAAAAAACGACAACTCTCCTCTCGTTCCCGGTTCCGGGGCAAAGCAAGAGCTTCCATGAAATATTCTAGATGAAGGAAAGCCACTTCCGAGAAAAGCCAGTTGTGAATTATAAATAGTGCCTTTCTTAGAAAAATGTAGCTCTCGTGTTTTACAGGATGTGACAGGAAACCACATACTTATATCGTCGGTTTATACATCCATGCACACACACACACATTATATATATATATATATATATATATATATATATATATATATATATATATATATATACACACACACCACACACATATACATACATAGGGAGAGAGAGAGAGAGAGAGAGAGAGAGAGAGAGAGAGAGAGAGAGAGAGAGCTAAACTCATTCTAGACACCATTTATAGAATTTCAATGTAATTTTATGACGAGACCATTCTTCAGAACAGTCGAGCGCAATAAAAACAGATACAACATTTAGAAATTTAGCAACATTAACAAACAAGCAACACCTATATAACTCAACTAAATTGTCGCTGCTTTTCCACCAATAAAAGGTTCTTTCTGCCAGACGAGGTGCTCATGGAGCAAAACTGCTGGTACATAACCTATTGGCCACATTAACCTAATGACCTTATTGTGCCAAAGCTAGGTGTAACTAGAATAAGCAGGAAAAATGGAAGAATGACCAGAATTCCAAAGCTCAGAGGTAGTGGGAAAGCAAAGGTCACATCCACGCAAACCGATGATGTCTAACTTCCACAGAGTAAACAAGAGAATACTCGTAGACGGACTGGTGGACGTAATATTATGTCCTCCTGAGAGAAAGAGGGGCTCTCCTGAAGTCTTACAGATCAGCACCAAAACTACTGAAGTGCCTGCAGAATCAGGATTCGTAGAGTAACACCACATCACAAAGCAGGAAATAGAAAACTCTCCATACGAGGCGATAGCGAACTTACTACGTACTTATACAAACTGATCTTCATAAAGCAATGAAAACACAGCATTTGCAAGACTGACAGGTTGAACTACAATTTTTGTCGAAAGGAATAAAATATTCACAACATGGAAGAATGAAAAATAGGTAGCAAAAGTTAGTTGGAAGCACTTAACTAAACTAAGGGCTCTCCTATCGAATAGGTTTGCAGAACCCAAGGTGACGGACAAAGAAAGACCTGTCCAAGAGGAATGGAATTTGCAGAAAAGAGCAGAGTGGAGACGCCAGATAGAAGAAGGGGCGAATTCCCAAATAAAGTATGAATAGGATAAGACATAGACTAGAAAAGGACATAGATAACGTGGAGGAAAACAGGTAAGAAACAGGCACTGATGAACACCACTAGAACAATTTTTACACTTTCCGGACCAACGTTTTCGATCCCGAAATATTATGTTTTCTTGAAACACACACACACACACACACATATATATATATACCTTTAATATATGGGGCAACCAAAAGAGTCCATTCTTTAATAAAAGAGCCTTCGTTTTCAAACGGGGTACCACCGAACGCCTCAGTCCCTCAATTCTCAATATTCAAGGTCAGAACAAATTGTTTATTGTGCAACTAATGAACTTCTACTCATCTAGAGAAATAGAAAAATAGTTCAGCTTTGGAAAAAAAAAGGATCAAGTCCGCGTTCAAGATGACTTCCACGAGAGAGAGAGAGAGAGAGAGAGAGAGAGAGAGAGAGAGAGAGAACAACATGAGCTGCTGGAAGGAGAGGATCGATGCGTTTGGGTCTGAAAGGAGGAGGAGGAGGAGGAGGAGGAGGAGGAGGCTTCCATGATCATCCTTGTGGAGTCCAGAGGCTCTGGAAACGATGGTACGAACTTTCCGCTCTTCCTCCACCTCTCCCGGAGGCCCCTCCCCTCCCTAGTGACCTGACATCAGCGTGGAATAGGTTGGGAGGAGGCG
>NC_087208.1:20069460-20091960 GCF_015104395.2 Macrobrachium nipponense
GAAGCCCAAAATGCCCCAAGGCTGGGGAAGCAAGCCTGGAGAAGGCCCAAGCACCTTACGGATGAGGCCAAAAGCCCCTAAAGCTCGCCAGTCTCTGGAGGGACGCCTTGAAGGGAAGGGTCCGACCCAGAATTTGCTCCCTTGGAGAAAGGCAGGTATCCTGCCAGTCTGGGGAAGCGTGCCTAGAGAGGGTCCAGGATCTTCAAGGATGAGACCTAAAAGCCCCCAAGGCTCTCCAGTCTCTTGAGGGAAGCCTTGAAGGGAGGGTCCGACCCAGAGGCTGTTTCTTTGGAGGAAGGCAGTTATCCTGCTAGGTTAGAGAAGCATGATTGGTAAGGACCCCGAGGATGAGGGCCAAAGTCTTCTTAGAGAGGCCAGTTCTTTGAGGGCACCTTGAAAGGGAGTGTCCCCTCCAGAAGAGGAAGGCAGGATTCATTGCTACTTGATTTCCCATTAATAGAATGCTCTTTGACTCTATTTCTGTTTTGCCAACAGTCTCAGTGTAGCACTTTGCACTTGATCAGTGGAAACTTGAGACCACGTTCTTCTCAGAGTTCACTGATGAATAAGGTAATAATCGTCTTTCCTGGGATCTCGGCAAGGATATTTTGAAGGTCGTGGAGGAAACTGGTTTTCTTGAAAATTTATAATGTGTCATCAATTTATTATTGCCATTGTCTGAATTTCTTGGAAATTTTTTTTTTATTCCATTGAGGCCACATTATTTATTAATGGCGATGATGGGAACTTGGTCACAGACGAAATGGAGAAAAGGAATCTGTTTGCAAGGTATTTTGAAAGACTCCTAAATGTTGATACTACCGGTAGGGATGAGTGCATTGCAGATTTAAACGAGGCTCTGGAGGTACAAGAAGAAGATATTAGTGCAGAAGAGGTGAAAGAGGCCTTAAAATCTGTAAAAAATGGAAAAACTGCTGGCGTGTGCGGGATAACTGCAGAGATGCTAAAAGCAGGAGGACGAAGGATGATAGAGGCATTAAGAGTTGTTTTTAGCATAGTTTGGAAAACAGAGGTGGTACCAAGTGATTGGAAAAAGGCAATTATGATACCAATATATAAAAATAAGGGAAGCAAAAGGGAGTGTGGTAACTATCGGGGCATAAGTTTACTGTCAGTCCAACGGAAGATATTCATGAGAGTAATACTTAACAGAATAAGACCTATAGTAGAAGAGAAACTTAGAGAACAGCAGTGTGGTTTTAGAAGTGGAAGGTCAACAGTGGATCAAATTTTCACCTTAAGGCAGATAATCGAGAAGAGATGGGAGTATGCAAAGCCAATATTCTGTGTTTTTATAGACTTGGAGAAAGCGTATGATTCAGTATGGAGAGATGGAATGTGGAGAGTGGCAGAACACTTTGGTATACCACTGAAAGTGATAAGGATACTAAAGAACTGGTACCAAGGAGTGTACAGCTGTGTACAGCTGGATGGACAGCAAAGTGACTGGTTCCCAGTTGGAAGTGGGCTAAGACAGGGATGTGTTATGTCACCCACCTTGTTTAATGTATATATTGACCATATAATGAGAAGAGTGATGGAGAATGAAAACAGAGGGGCTAGTATTGGTGGAGAAGTTTTTATGGATTTGGACTTTGCTGATGATGTTGCGTTGGTTGCTGATACGTGGCTGGTGCTGGTAGGTATGGTAATGAGGATGGAGACAGAGACACAGAATTTTGGCTTGAACATCAGCACAAAGAAGAGCGAGATAATGGTTGTGAGTAAGGATGATGATTGGGTGCACATGGAGGATATGACAATCAGAGGACAGGAACTCAAGCAAGTTGAGAAGTTTGTTTACTTGGGAAGTGTGGTAACAGCAGACGGGAGGCAAATTGAAGATATACAAAGAAGAAAACTAGGAGCAGCAAGAGCTTTTGAGGTTCTGATAAAAAACGTTTGGTCAAGGCATGAAATCAGCTTGACAACTAAGATGAGAATATTCAATGCAGTAGTACTATCAGTCCTGATGTATGGCTCGTCCACCTGGGCACTGACCAGAACAGAGGAGAGAAGGTTGGATGCTTTTGAGATGAAGCTGCCTGAGAAGGATACTTGGCATTAAATGGGATGATTATGTTAGAAATGAAGACATCAGGGTGAGATTGAGGCAAAGGCCAGTCAGTACCAGGTTGAAGAAAGAGGGGAAGGCTGAAATGGTTTGGACATGTTGAGAGGATGGATGGGAATAGAGACCCCAGGAGAGCTCTGAGAGCAGTATAAATAGGAAGAAGACCGCTGGGTAGACCAAGAACGAGGTGGATAGACATAATTGTCGGGGATCTTGAGGATGAAATCCAAAACTTAGAGGAAGCAAGGGAAATGGCTCGGGATAGAGACAGATGGAGAGGAACTGTATCAGCCTTATGCCAGTGGCGGGAAGATAAAGTAAAGTAAGTAAGATGATGGCCATAGGTACTGCAACGCTGATTTGTATGAGGTTAATGAAACATCCGAAAAGAGGTCCTTGAGACGAAGGACCCAGTTCATGACTGGCAGCTGCAATCAAACAGGGAGTCCTTCAACTCAAGGACTATAGGATAACAACTGACCTCCTGCCCCGCGAAACATAGTGCACACCTCTCACTATATATATATATATATATATATATATATATATATATATATATATATATATATATATATATACTATCGCAATGATCGTGACTTCTATGGTGACAGTTGGTTGCCGATTGAACCGCTATTTCTCCTTATCCAGAAAGATAAGGCTCCAAAAGAGTAAGTATATGGAATAGAAATCCATTTGTTTAAGGAAGAAGGTGTCATACGTGGAAGATGGACAAATAAACCTTCCTTATGACAGTTGGACACAATAGTAGATTTAGATAGATACAGTGATAAGTTGGTTGTTTGTTGGGACACATTTGTATGAGAGATTTTGAAGTAAAAGGAAAAAAGATGGAAGTAGCATATATGGACCCAGAAAAAGCATACTCTAAAATAAATGGAGATAAGATGTGGATGGTGCTGAGGGTGTATGGGAAACGTTGACTAATTTAGAAAGATTGCGGTTAAAAATACTTGTAAAATCTCTGTTGCTTTTTAAATCTTTTAATGCCAAAGAAAGGGCAGAAATATGAGCAGTATCAAGAGATAAGTCAAGAAACTATGAAAGGAGTGTGGCAGGGTTCATGTCTGCAGCTGATTCAGCCTTGACTGGTGATTGGTAATAAAAACTGGAAACTAATGGAAGAGGGAAAGATTTCTGGATACCGAAAATAATGAGGATGAATGTTAGCAGGACTAAAGCTACAGGGCAAATAAAAGCCAAGGGAACAGAGCAATTAGTATTAGAAATGACTGAGAGTGAGAACGAACATTCCTTTTGCTATTTTCAACCTTTAATTCTTAAATCAAAGAAAATCATTCCGCAAAAAAACAGCATTCGTCACTTCAGATACCTACATAGATGGCTCATCATCAGTTCGTCCCCCCCCCTCCCCCCGTCCCCCCCTCCCCCGCCGCCCTTCCCCCCAATAGCAAACATGTTCATTCTCTCTATCAGCAAGGCACATTCAACTAATCCTGATCTACTTTAAAATTATTTCCTTTCTCTTGCCTTCAGAGTTGTAACATTCATTCTCACCACCTTCGCCTTCTAAAAATCTTTCACTCTTCCACCAGTTATTCATTTTTCTCATTAAACACAAAACATTCTCTCTCTCTCTCTCTCTCTCTCTCTCTCTCTCACACACACACACACACACACACACACACACACACACACACACACACACACATATATATATATATATATATATAATATATATATCTATATTTGAATATATATATATATAATAAATTTTGAGGGAGGGAGAGAGTAAGACAGAGACCAGCCCACACAATTCTTATAAGTTAATCGAAATTTTCTATGATGCAGACATATAGCTCTTGAGACAATCAGAATGTAAAAGTTTAATCAAAGAGGCGATTAAGCAAATAACTATCTTAATTTGACGAAAATTTTCACCGCCGGCTGACAATACAACACCTCACCTGCCTGCATAATACATATTAATCTTCGCGTCAAATTAATCATACTTTGGAAAGAGAGAGAGAGAGAGAGAGAGAGAGAGAGAGAGAGAGAGAGAGAGAGAGAGAGAGTAAACCTCATCAAAGTTCTTACTCTGGCCAATTTTCCTTTTACTCATCAGTGCTGGTCAGGATTTACAAGATCACTAGTCTATATCCAAATTGCCATTTCAAAAACTTCATTCTCGCAAAAGCGAATCATCGACCTTCCAAGAGGAAGGAAGGAAAGCACTAAGATCCAAGAGGGATATCTTCCCAACAACATTTTAGGTCCCACCCCAGTTAATACACACAAAGAGAGTGTGAACCAGACACCGAGCGGTGACCTCTTAAAATCTTAAATAATACAACAAATAGGAAAATAAATATACAAAATAATCATAGTTTACCACCCGAGCCTGAAATAAAGTAAGAGCGAAACGTGGCCTCGTCGGTGGTCAACTCCTATAAAGCCTTTGACCTCGACCTGTGACCTTGATCTCACTCTGCAACTCGGGGAATACATGCCACACAAGAAGTCGCAATCTCGCAGAGTTCAAAATTTATGGCCACCGTAAGAACTTCAACCTTAATGGACAGATCGCACAGACAGGTCAATTATTATATGGCCCCGGGGTATGAAAATACACATGCTTCTTTTAAGCAGAAGTTACGGGACTCTAGGGATTGGGTGCCTCAAAAACAAAGAACACCCAAAGAATAAACCGAAGTGGCCAAGGAAGTCAACAAATGACCAGAAAAAAAATTAAATGACTCTCTTGTACTTCCCTCCCTTCTAAATGCATGACAACTGGTTCTATTCCGTACTATCTGAGTAATAATTTTACAAATGTGCTAATATTAAGTTGTAAAATCCCATATTTTAAAACTGTGAATTGATATTTTCCAAAATTGCAACTTTGCACTGTCAACGAATGCTGATAATGTCCCGAAAACTTTGGAGTTGCACATAAACCAGGTTATAAACCTGTACAAGTTGTAGGTGCCAAGATGTTACCCAGCACCATTTAGAGCTACAAAGATGCAGACCTTCAAAGCCGCTAAGCTACTAAAATACCCAACTACAGAACACTACAAAACACAAAGGGCCAAGGGAAGATGGTAGCAGAAGTTCCGGGGTTTAAAAACCAGAGAGCTGAGAAAGAACATGGTCTTCAGCAATTGGGAGGCTCATCAACTGTTTAGGAGAGGTATATATATATATATATATATATATATATATATATATATATATATATATATATATATATATATACTGAATGGTAGGATGTTGCAACGAAAAAGTCCATTCCTGGTCTGACATTCTATGAAATATATATATATATATATATATATAAATATATATATATATATATATATATATATATATATATAAAATATATATGTATGTATGTATATATCTATACATATATATATATATATATATAACTTTATTATATATATAGATATATATATATAGAATATAATAGCTTATGTATATATATATATATATATATATATTATCTAATTATCTTTATTTATGTTTATATTTAAACTATATATATAATATTATCTATCTATATAGATATATAACCTATTATATATATATATTATATATATAATATATAATATATATATATATTATATATATATATATATATATGTATATATATATATACAATATATATATACATATATATATACATAATATATATATATATATATATATATATATAGATATATATATATAGATATATATAGATATATATAATATATATATATATATATATATAATATATATATATATATATATATATATATATATATATATTCCTAAACAATATAGGGCCGACTTATTTGTGAAAACTTCTCTGATGAATAGATGACCTTTATACGAAATGCGAGTAATTTTATTTAGATGCTTATACATTGCTAAGTATCAGAAATATACGAGAGGCAAATGGAGGGCACTAAACCTACCTTGCATACAGATCTTCTTTTACAAAATAAACCCCTGATATAAATAATAATAATAATAATAATAATAATAATAATAATAATAATAATAATAATAACACCTATTCTTGTGGAATCCCTAGTACGACAAAAATTTTCGCGTCAGGTCATCAAATTCCCGCGACAAAAAGAAACGAGATAAAAACACACACGGCTCGACGTAAAAAAAAAAAAAACCTTAAGTAAAAAGGAAAAGAAGAAAAAAAGTAAGAAAAACTAAGAGAAAAAGGGGGCAGAAAATTCCAGTGGTAGAATAAAGGGGGAAATTTATGTGGCTGTTCCGTCGCTGCTTCTGATGCTGATGCTGTGTTGCAGCCGCAGCTCAGGGTACAAAGGGCTGAGGAGAGAAGGGCCGCCGAAAGAGACAGACTTCCTTAATGGAGTAACTGCAATTCTACCACAATGAAAGCGATATACATATTGCCAGACTACACACGTACTCACCAAGCTTGCTTACATACAGACATACATACACATACATTTTCTGATATATAAATATATATGATATATATATATATATATATATATATATATATCACACATATATGTGTGGTATATATATATATATATATATATATATATGTGTGGATATATATATATATATATATATACACATTCATACATACACATCCATGCACACACATGTATGTATACGTTTACGTCTTTAAAATGAAGACGTGATTAATAAGAGGTACGATGAAAAAAAAAAAATTGAAAGCCAGAGGGTCGGAAGATGAGGTCAGTAAACTAAGATGAAAAAGATAAGATAAGAAAAGTTTGTGTGTGTGGGACGGGAGGTTAGGGAAAGAGAAGGAGAAGGAGAAGAAGAAACAAAGTTCCATACGAGCCATGACTTGTAATCTTCTTAGCCTTTTCTCTCGTGTGCCTTCTTCTTCTTCTTCTTTTTCTTCTTCTTCTTCTTCTTCAGGATGATACAACAATAACTTGAGATCCCAACTCCTTTTCTCTGAATGACTCACTATGCAAATGAACAGGACTAAAGGTGTAATCTTCGCAGACGCAGTGGGTACGTCTCTCCACATTCACTATTACAAGACCAGAAAAATACTGGAGCGAACCAAAAACTGATATTTGATCACGACCTGGGGATAACCGCTAAATATGCCAATTATGAATGCATTATTTTTTTTTCAAGCACAGTATATCTTTCACTATTTTTCAAAAGGGAGAAACTAATAATAATAATAACCGCCACGAAAGCAATGTGTAAAAAATAAGTCGAACCAAAAAAAAAAAAAAAAAAAAAAAAAAAAAAAAAAAAAAAAAAAAAAAAAAAAAAAAAAAAAAAAAAAAAAAAAAAAAAAAAAAAAAAAAAAAAAAAAAAAAAAAAAAAAAAAAAAAAAAAACAATAATTCCTGTCTTCCTCGATTTCTGCTACATCATGTCGATATTTTCCTTACCTACCATTTATCACCAAGACACAAAGAGAGAGAGAGAGAGAGAGAGAGAGAGAGAGAGAGAGAGAGAGAGAGAGAGAGAGTGTGTGGGGTGGGATGCAAGCTTCACGTTTATCGGGTTTTCTGGCGATATTCCCGGGGAACTGGTCGACATAATTCACAAGCTGGGTGGAGAATATGCTAGGGAAGAAAGAGAGGAGGGAACAAGAGAGAGAGAGAGAGAGAGAGAGAGAGAGAGAGAGAGAGAGAGAGAGAGAGAGAGAGGTTTCCTCTTATTCGGCTTGGTCTGCTCTTCGCTCCCTCTTGGGTAGAAAGAGAGGAGAGAGAGAGAGAGAGAGAGAGAGAGAGTGAAAGTGAGGAGACGTTTGCAGTCTGGGTGGCCAGAGGAGGAAGTATGTAGGGACGGGGAAAGACTTAGTTAGGTCGGAACAAGGCACACTATTTGCTTCTATAGAAACCATTCAATTAAATAGAATAAAATACTAAATCTTTTGAACACACACACACACACACACACACGCATAGATACATGCATACATATATACATATGTATATACGTATATATTATATATACATTTATATGTAGTGTGAAGATGAGCACGTTGTTTCCTTCTTTATGAAATTTAAGTCACTATCTCAATGCGTGCTTCTGTGTATAGAGAGAGAGAGAGAGAGAGAGAGAGAGAGAGAGAGAGAGAACATGTAACGATGTGAACGACCAACCTACTTTTGCTTCTATTTATACCGCCCACCTGTGTGTGTTTTCTCACTAAAGGCAGAAGACGTATGTGGCACCACCACGCTCTAACAAACGTACGTAGAGCAGACAGAACTACAAACAAACACAACTAGCATATACGAAACACCCAGCATTCGACTAATAAAAACAAACCCAGTTGAGTTAACACAGACATAATTCTGGTTCTGGCTACTCAACAAACCATACAAATCCTAGAGTGTTGATTTTTTTTTTTTTTTTTTTTTTGGGGGGGGGAGCGATCAACATATGATTTATATTTCATCTGATTTCTTACCTATATAATGTTCCACATAACGGGGAAAATTCGAAAAATTTGTGTTAACTATCATTAGCTAATAATCAAGCAAATCAGGCCTTTTAATTAAGAAAACTTCATCTACATGAAAATGTTAACGTTTTCTTTGGCCTCTGTAACCTTAGTAAAGCGTAAAAATGATTGGGGAGCGAGGACTATATATGCTGAAAATCTTCGATGATATATCACACAGGAAAAAGTATGATTTATAAAATTCGCTCCGGAAGTACGAGAGAGAGAGAGAGAGAGAGAGAGAGAGAAGAGAGAGAGAGAGAGACTTCGTCCCCGAAGTCCTCTGGTTCAGTACACGTCCCCCGTACGTTCCCTCCTTCAACCTGGAGTCAAGAAGAGAGAAAAGGACAGACATTATCACACAAGAAACTCGTAAACTCCTAAATATCTCGTGCAGGATCTCTCTCTCTCTCTCATATTATATATATATATATATATATATATATATATATATATATATATATATATATATATACACAAGCCTTTTACTTTTAGGTGATGTGGCAAAGTCTCAGAGGGTCCTTGAGAATAACTCCCAAGCCCTTTCCCTCCGGTCTGCAACCCTCCTCGGTTGACTCACCACCAAGTAGTATGCTGTTCATTGTTTGTTTAACAGAAGCGAGATGTATTTGACAAGAAAGAGGCTAAATCCAGCATCGCCACCCACCCACCCCCGACGCCACTGGAATCGATCTTGGGTCTCTCGCTGGGCGGACGAAGGTGATAACAACTGGACGATGGACATGTGAGCGCTTCTATTACCTGACGGTAAAATGGCAAAAGAGTGCAAGAAGCCTGTCTTTCAACAGACTCAACACTTTATGAATGTTCTTTGGTTATGAAATCTCAATAAGGTGAAAATAACTGCCATTTTTCCATAGAGTTCAATTAAATGCTGCAAAGATTCGAGGCAATACACTGCACGAATTAATACGTCAGTCAGAAAAATGCGAAGTAATGCACCAGAAATATTCATGAACCACGACAGCCACCGAAGAAAAGCCGTCGGTCCGTCCACTGCTCTATAGGTCCCTCCCTGTGCAAAATGTGACGCGCTACACGAAACATCCCCGCGACTTGATGGCCCGGCCCTCTTATTAGTATCCATAGCTTTTCACTGGATGCAGTGAAGCAAAACAGAGAGAACACTGGAACCTGTCAACACGATGAAACATGAACATGGGGACCTCTGCTGAAAGACAGGTAGAAAGAAATAAAAAGAAATACTTATGGCTAGTATCTAGTTACTTTATCTTGTGGACACCCTTCTTTCGCTACAATGATATAACAAAAGATTACGAACAAACTTCTACTTGCCTACAAATCTAGTTTGTCCCAGGTCACCGCTGCCCTCATCCGGAAACAGTGCCTTTTTATTCTTTTTTTTTTTTTTTTTTTTTTACAGTTCGCAAAGAGAATTAGCCTAAAGGTGCACTGGATGCTGTGGTGCTGCTTCTCAGGATTAGTGTGGGCCACATTTCGAAACTCAGCCGTTGTGTAAGTGTTATTTACCTTTATACATTGAAAAGCAACAAGAATTCAGAGAAAAATGTCGAAATCTCTAGCCTTTTAACTTAATCTTTCACAGACGTAGCTGGCTACAAATAAACTTCACAGAAGTAGCTGGCTGCAAATAAACAAAGAGAACATAAAAAAGAGACAGAATGAAATGCCAATATGTTCAGCTTACGTGAAAAATAGGAAGGAAAGTGAGAAAAGCAAAGAAAATTGTGCATGGCCATATAAAGTGGTACGAAAGAGAAGCACAAAAACCTATTAAGACCAAATGGGTGAACCCAGAGTAAAGATGATGAATCTTAGAAATGAAAAGGACACGAAGAGTAAAAACTGTAAAAAAATGGAAAACTATACAATTCATTATTCATATCAACTGTAGCAATTCAGGGTAAACTTTACTGTGTATTAGGACCATTAAGACCACTTTTTATCATGCGCCATACGTTCCAGTATTTAAGAATTCTTTTGTGTCAAACTGACTCCAATAAGAGAGAGAGAGAGAGAGAGAGAGAGAGAGAGAGAGAGAGAGAGAGAGAGAGAGAGCATCAAAACAAAGTTCGGACATCACACTGACTGAGGATGCAATGGAATTTCCACTGGGTTTCAAACTAGCTATCAAATTATTAAGAGATTGCCTTGTTGTCTGATGAAAACAACTTTGCCTGTTCGTAAGCCGATCAGGAATGCCAGTAAAATGAAAAGCTGCCTCTCGTATCCTTTTGAAAAGAATACAACTATATAAAAGGACAGATAATTTCAGAACTATATACATATGTGTGTGTATGAGTGTGTGTGTAGGTGTGTGTGAGAGCGCGCTTGTTGGAGGCGAGGTGGGCAGGGTGTAATTTGCTTGCAGTATTGATGATAAGAAGACAGAGTTTATTGTAGCAATTTTCATGCATACAAGAACCTGCATTACGAAGTGATCAGAGCTGAAACAGAACTAATTAAAGAATAATAAGACTGACGCAAGAATTTGTATAACCAACTCAGCATTTCGCAATCTTACAGTGTTAGGAAACGTTCATCCTTAGCTTCCTTACTTTACACTAAGAGAAAACAGTACTTACTGAAAAACTGTTAACACATCCTTTCATACCATTCACATAATGATAATATGAAACACAATATGTATGAATGGATAACCAGGAAATGTTATCAAGACGCTTACCTATCAATGCAAAGGAGATATATCAGAGATGAACCATAATGGGTTACTTTACATTTTCATGGGTATACTTACATGTACGTAATTTCATTGCAATTGCCCCACTCTAAATAACACTAGCCACAGGGTTCAGTTGCGTCAGTCTTTAAAGGCATTTTGTCCACAACCGGGTTACAAAGTATAGACTCGTAGTTCTGCATGTAACAATTTGTGCTATCTCAACTTTTTGCAAATTCCATCTCGCAAACTCAGACTGAAGCATTTTGAGGTGGGAAAAAATACCTTACAGTCCCACAACACAACGATGAATCTTTGATTTAAGATTTTCAGCTCAGAAATAATAAAATAAAAACACTCATTTGTCCACCTCTACCCATATTTACTTGGCTGAAATTGAAATCTTCGCATTACACGGTTTTTTTCCTAAATAGGCAACATTGTTCTACAGATGAGCATTGGATTGCCAGTCCCTTAACCTTTCATTCTGAAATACTATGTAAATGATACCTGTCAAGGCAATGACAAGATCTGCACAAAAGTTAAGGCCAATTTGCCAAAAGCACTGCACTATAATAATGAGACTTGCAACTATCTACAGGAGACATTAATCGACGCTAAATAAACTGTGACCTGCAACTGTGAAAATTAGCTGTGCTTACTGTTTGAGTCTAATTTCCAATATTTTTCACATGCATAAATTGCTGCTTTAGAAATAGTCGTAGGCCTTTGTCAACAATTGATTAGAGGTCAAGCTTTATATAGTAGAATGTGTCGTTGGCTTTTGTCAAAAATTCATCTGCGCAGACAATATGTATTAAAATGTGTCATACAGTGGATTTAGTTCACAACCAAGATGCTGAATCCAAATCTGGGGATGGAATTCTCTGTTATCGATTCAAGCCTTTAAAACGACCAAAAGCAAACTGGGACAAATTCAGCAACAACGAACACTAGCCTCTTTTTAATTGTGATAATAGATCTAAGAATTCTTCTGGGTTCTTCGGACGATGCATTTACAGGTATTCACCTGAAGAACAAATCTCAAATGAAAACAAACGATTATCAAGATGCAGTGTTGAGAGCGTTTCAGTATAGTATGATCCTGAGGCAGCATCTTACGAAGAAAAAACTTCAATTCCAGGACAACAGATTTCATAGCTGCTGAAGGAAATGGCTGCTTTATATCCTAGGAAATATTAATGAAGAAATATTTGATAATAATTAATTGAGTATTTAATTAATATCAATTAAACACGGAGCTAGTAACAGTGTCTGTGTTATTTCTACAGACCTATACTATTCCTAGTGAATAAAAGTATATTTATAAATATGTGGTATTAATAGTTAAGTAGATGTATGAACTGCGGTAAAACTCAGCCTCAGCTTATTCCTTATTCATTACAGCAATGCCATTGATGTATAGTAAACAACAGCGTTTACCCTAAAACTTACACATATTTAATACATGATTAGAACACAGCTTATGTAATTATTATAAGAATTTAAAAAAAATAAAAGTATTTCAATCATTAAGAGAAATAGCTTTCAAAAAATCTTTCCTTCACTTGCTCATAAAAAGCAGTGAAGAGCCCACAGCAATATCAACTCGCTTTCACAATAAGAGAGGAAGTGACGGTGTTCACCGCAATTGATTTGAGGGTCATTTGAAGAGTTTCATGAAACTCGAGACAGAGGATGTCACCCCCGATTTGAAATCTTTACCCCCGAAGAAATGATGAGGAAACCACATAAGCTCGGAAATATTAATAGTTTGTACTTCACATAATATAAGCAACAAAGATGATCACAATTTCTTGTTAAGAAATGCCAAGGGCACTAATCATGACAACGTCTATTTTTAATGAAAATTTATAACAAAATATGAAAAATTTCGCTGTGGCTGATTTCATTGCTAGAATGTGCGCGCACATTCCCAGCCACACCAGATGATGAAACCGTTATTCAAATCCGCTAAGCAGATTAAAACAAGGTGAAACTTCTCAACCGCCTCACGTAGATTGACAACTTCATCCAACGCTAAAATGAATGAGAAAAATCTCGACCACAAAGAAATGAAAAATATTCATAACTATTATCAAAGGTAAGCGAAAGGAAATTCTCAAAGCCAAATTAAGACCACGAATTTCTTAGCTCCCAGCGAAATCTGGAAGCACTTCTCAGCAGCCTCTATGAAGAATGAAACCGACTCTTCACAACAAATCCCCTGCATAAGACGAGGCACTTCTAAGAATGCAAAGACCCACCAGAGAAGTGAGCAACTGAAATACTCATCAACAATTTTTTCGAGACGAGAGAAGCGTAACAGTTGCACTAAAATCAATATCTAAGCCGTTACTTTACCTAAGGGAAGTGGTGGAGGGGAGGAACACAAATAAGTTTCATACGTCATCAGCTGCATACGGCTGCATGCACATTTACATACACAGTTCACTTCCACACGTACTCAATTGCACATAATGATGCACATTTACAAATCATAAAGAATCCTAAATATCCGCTGATCAATCTATTTATTTTCCCATTTCATCAACAGATGCAGTTACATGAATTCATGCAATCGATTTACTTGTTTTCAGAAGCACTGCAGTTTATGCAGATACACGATCGACTCATTTGTCTCACAAAATACAGGTGTCAAGAATCTCGATAATAAATGAAATTGAAAAATCCGTTTTTTTGGTTAACGTTTGTTACGATGACAATAAAATCACCAGGTACCATCACTTCTGGGGAACAGCTGTCACCCTTACCTGGCTGAGGAAAGGAAAATCATCACTTTGAAATAGAAAAATTACCACTTTGCTATGATAATATCTTTGAACACACGTACTTAGGTCGTATATTCTTAACTTCCTTCAAAGGGTCACACACACACACACACATACATACATATATATATATATAATATATATATATATATACATTATATATATCTATATATATATATATAATATATATATCTATATATATATTATGTAAATGTGTGCGTGTGTGTATAACCTTTTGAAGGAAGTTACGAATATACGTATTTTTTTAAATTTCCTTCAAAGGATTATATTTACGCACACAAACACACACACATATACATACATACATTACATACATACACACACAACACACACACACATATATATATATATATATATATATATATATATATATATATATAGTTCCTCTTACAGGAAAGTTGGGGGATAAGGTATGCTTAGCAAGTCTTATAGGATGAAGTTGCTGGCCACATGATATTCTTCACCCTCGGTTGCAACCCACCACCGCAGTATAATCACCTAACGCATAACCAGTGCTTCGATTAGAAGATCCAACAAATTTAACACAAGGTAGGCCAAAGTTTCTCTACCTTTGTGAGGCACGGATAGTAACCACTGGGTGTAAGTATACATATACATACACATATACACACGCGTATACATACACGCACACACACATGTATATATATATATATATATATATATATATATATTATATATATATATATATATATTACGTATGTTATGACCGTTCTAACAGAAAAGACGAGTTTCTGTGGGATTTAAAAGGTGGTTCTGCGTAATCAATTGCTTTTATCATCGCAGTAATCGACAAATCCCAATATTTCATTACGTCTGACATTATAAAATAGCAGTGGCTTTTCATAAACGATCAATGAAGTAGGCAGTTTACAAGAAAGCAACACAAAAGAACTGTGTATCGCAGTGGACAGATCTCCAGGCTTCCATTCCTCACAGAGGCGCTCAAACAGGGTTCAAAGGCCGATGTGGAAGAATAGTGTTTTATTCTTTTCATATTGCAGGGGTCAAAGGCTGCAATGGAAAACGTGTGAGAACAAACGGAAAACAAAAAGTTAACACGTCATTGTAAGGAAGCTACATTTATTTACCTATACTCTACCTGTGAAATGTCGCACAAACTTTCGCAACGTCAAAATTACAGATGAATAAATATGCTGAAATGCGTCAGAGGGTAAACTGCACGAACATATAGTTGCGTAAAGTTCATGTTTGGGTAGATTTTCACCACAAATTGACCCTTACTAAAGAAGAATAGAGGCAACAGACAACACTAAAATCTAACATTCATCATGACTTCCTGAGCGTTCGGTTTCTCATCATTCATCGAAGCTCATTTTTCATTATGCATCTCAGCTGCAGGCAGCTGCAATACCACTGAAATGGACGCTGCAGTGATCATTGTCTTTGGAGGCAACATTGAGCGCAGTGATGATTTTCTTTCGCAACACTAACGCAGATTCTGCTTTGGTGATTCTCTTCGGCTCGTCATAACGGCCATATGATAACTCACTGTACATTCAATTGAAAACAGATCACCAAAGTGTCATTTCTTTTGAGCCTAAATTGCATTGTAGTATACTTTCCTTTCTTTGGCCATATGGATCTTTATTCGAGCGGGGAGTTTTTACCTCATTTTGGCTTTTACGTCTGTGGCCATTATTTCTATTTTATTCGGTTCCTGATTTTTAATCACCAATCATCGCTCTTTCATGTGACTTTCTCCGCTTTGTTTTATATGAGCTATTGCTTGCTCTTTATTAACTGAATGTTATATTTCTCCTCATTAAAACTGCTTTCCTTACAGGGGACTAAAAACACCTTCAGCCTACCTATGCTTTAAGACTTTCGGCATATTCCCATTCCCCACTCTCAGCTTCAACTTCCCACACTTTGAGGTCCACCAAACCAATCCCCCCTTCCCCCATTTCCAAACTCTCTCTCTCTCTCTCTCTCTCTCTCTCTCTCAAACACACACACACACATACGTCCTCTCGATTCTCAGCTTTAAGTCTAGTCTAGACATCTTGCAGAGAGATCCTTTCTTTATCCTTGCTCGTCCGCCTCTCTCTCTCTCTCTCTCTCTCTCTCTCTCTCTCTCTCTCTCTCTCTCTCTCTCTGGTCTTTGTCTTTATCACACCAATCCTGACCTATATAAATCGACGAGAACAACTGGCGAGAAGAACAGAGGCAGAATTAGCTGGTATCAAGAATTATGTTTTCAATGTTTCCGCTACAATAAGTACAACAGAGATCACTGTACACAGGATACACTTTACTGGTGACCACTGTGCACTGAAACTTGTGGATTTGAAACATTTGTTTAAAATGAATTTGTGTAAAGAAAACCCCTGTTCACAGGAATTTGTTTAGTGGATACCACAATATGCAGGAGCTTGTATAACAAAGAGAATTCCATGATACTGTGTAATTGTAACCAGCCTACTTACAAGAAGGGGAGACTTTGTGGAACTAACATTCGTAAGAATAAACGAAAAAAAAAAAAACAAAGAAAAGTAGGAGTTTCAAAGTTACCCTGATAAATTCTATGTTAGAAAGAAAAAGTTATTAAATACGTCCCTATTACATTAATAGATGGAAAGCAAGTACACAGCGAGACCATTGATTTCTTAGAATACCATCTATATTAGAGTACATAGGAAGTTTTTCAGTTTCTTTTGTGAGTGAGTGAGTGAGTGAGAGAGAGAGAAAGAGAGGGTCGTTTACAAAACGATCACTGAAACTCAGCAAAAAGCACCTACATGTTTGAGCCGGCAGGTACATCACATAAATTGATGAATATCAGAAGCCTATAACACGAAACTAGGTATGCCGTACTACTTACATTAGATGCAACATCATATAGTATTACTTAGCGCTTTATAGACAAAATAAGGAAGATATTCCCAGTCTTTTGAAATCATAAAGGCAATCCACGCATGCAAATCACGCGCAGTTTAATCAAATTTATGTCAGAACAACTTCAGAAATAATAGAGAGGTAAAATCAAGAGTAACAGCAACCTCTAATAGCGCATAAAGACGGTGTTCTTTTTTTTAAACAAAATGAAGTCATCTCCATTGTAGACCATAATTATACACAAATCATTCTTCACAGGTTTGCGTTACACGCACACACATACACATACACGCATATATATATATATATATATATATATATATATATATATAATACAATTAAACAATATATATATACACGCACATACACACACACACACACACACACACACACACACACATATATATATATATATATATATATATATATATATATATATATATATATATATTCACGAGACTATCTTCTAACTGCACCATCGGACATTGCCTGCAGAGACCGAATCCCGAATCTTACATAAAGAACCGAATTCAGCTTCCGTCCTTAATCCTTAATTTCAAAGCTCATAACCATATTACATAAAACACTTATTCATACCAACAAGATAAAAAAAAAAAGACATTCGATTGAACACTTGCCTCAAGGATTATTAATCTCATCAAAGCAAAAGCCACCCTACGAACAACAGGGCTGTGTAACCTCGAAGAGGAGCAGCAGCTAATCGAAGGTAATGTTGTGACCTTTGTAACCGGAATGGAGCTATAGCCTTCTGGATGGCACAGATAAACATAGTACCGAAAGCACCTGGCAGGCCTAGCAAGCCGGCGAGCGTTTGCTACATAGCTAGGGTGACCGGGGGATAGTCCCTCATTTCGAATCTCTGTCCCCCCAAAAATCACTACCTTCGGGAGACGTACTAATTTCCCCCTTTACGGAATCTATCCGTCATGTGGCCCCCATTGCATATGCAAATCGTAATAAACTGCTAATTGTTCAAAGATAAGAGTTAATTTTTTTTTCTTTCGAAAACTCTGAGGCTCTTGCAGTAGCACAAGAGTTCAATGTAGAAAGTCTTTTCATTTAGCTTTGCTCTTCATCGAATCATGTCTATAAATTTCCTTTTTCTGCTATCAATGCATTATATTTCAATACCTAGGGTAAAACTTCCTCTGGATAAATGCTCTTTCATTTATTCAGATGTTTACATATTTATCTAAATTTATATCTTTTTAAAGATTAAATCTCATATTTTAGGACTCAGGATGATGAGGTCAAAAAGCTGCAACTCTCTCTCTCTCTCTCTCTCTCTCTCTCTCTCTCTCTCTCTCTCTCTCTCTCTATAGGGTTAGGCTTATGCATAGCATATACGTACGTACTTGCAAATTTATACGGGTGTCCCCACATTCACATCTCAAATAAATGGTCACCCTATACAGAGCTCAAGAAGTGCACGACTGGCGTCAGGATGGACTCTGTGTTTGAAGACACGGGAGGAATTCCTGAGGCAGAACGACAGACAAGCTTGCTTGAGCGGAGTTTACTTCTGGTGATAGAAATTCATTTCTCGATTTAATGTGGTTCGGATCCCACAATAAGCTGTAGGTCCCGTTGCTAAGTAACCAAATGGTTCCTAGCCACGTAAAGACATCTAATCCTTGGGGCCAGCCCTAGGAGAGCTGTTAATTAGCTCAGTGGTATAGTAAAACCAAGATGTACTTACTTGACAAGATTGATGGCTTCCCCGACATCTGGTGAGAGAATGAGAACAAAAGCTGCACCGACTTCAATTCAATTGACAAATAAATTTCGATTATCTGATCTTGAAGAAACCGAACAGAACCAAATCCAGTGTAAAATAGCAACGCAACGGACTAAACATGTGCACTGGAAATGCTAGTGAAAGGGTGAGGTCCCGCAGGCACACCGCATTTATTTGGAAAATCTGATGCCTCAGGTTGATGAGCTTGCGAGTCATAATAAATTACTGCACATAAAGTGAAACTTTCATAAAAAGGTGAAAATATTAAAAAACTAAGTATTTTGAGAAAATTATTATCCTAACTAAAATATTTTAACTTGAGACCTTATAAATCTTTTTAATCTTGAGATATAATTTATTATACAACGAATTACAAGGGCATTTTTACGATATCAGCAGAGATCCATTAGAATAATAAAATATTCGTAATTGTATTTGAAGGCTGAATCTTTGCAATTTAACTGTATTGAAAGAAAACCATATAAGACATCACAATCAACCCGTACTGAACAAAATACTTAAAATCGAAACGATTAAAAACTCAAAATATCCAAAATGTGACACACTGAAAGAACTCATTCGCATCATGTACAATTTAAGAACAGGATTTTCATGAAATTAAAAAGAATGCTACATGTGAATGCTATTCTAGGAAAAAAGAAAAAAAATGCACATATATGTGCATCACTGGAAAAGCTGAGAATTCACCGCTCATCTAATGAGCAACACGAAAGACTGACTTCCTCACAGTAAGTAGCTTGGAGGAATCCAGCAATCAAATAACAAACCGTAAACGAAATAAAATTCATTAGAAATTGCAACAGACTTCCAAAGTCCAGCTAGGTGGTATATTTTCTGAGTGAGGTCTCTCCATGAATGTAGAGGCTAATACGACAGGAATCCAAACGCCTTCTTCTATAGTCCAATCCGAAGGAAAGAGGAAAAGAACACGAACTGGTAACAAATGGGATTCAGCTTAAAGGAAGCGATAGACCTGCCTCCTCCTCCTCCTCCTAAATGGAAAACGCTGACGTCAGAGAAGACCAAAAACAGGAAATGAGTCCCAAAGATTGGCACTGTCTATACTACTCGAGATCCGATGTACATTTATATGATCAAATTCTACCTGGGACACTTACTGCGCACAAAACACAAAATCGCAGCACAATTGGGTTCACACTTAACAAATGAGGAATATTTTTAATTTCAAAGAAGTTGACAGTGAATATGACTATTATCACTGCAGATGAACTTTGAACCATCAGAGATATTTTGGCCGAGGTGTAAATAAGAAGAAATCAATGGGCAATAATGCTGAGACGGCATAACGATTCAGTTTTCCTCACCGTCAGCCTACCCAATATCTTGCAAAATCACAACATCTACGGAATTATGGGACAATCGATACATATGAACATATCTAAATTAGCACATGGGAAGGAAACCGCGATCAGGGATCAGAAACCAGGCCACTGAAAAAGGGTTTACAGTCGTCATCGAGAGCTCGAAATTCTCTATTTCATCTCATTTTTGGATTTTCAGGATATCAAAGAAAAAAGTATCATAAATCACTGTTCATATAGAGAAAGCCTGCAGGGGCCATAACATGAAATTCCAACTTTCAAAGAATGTGGTGTTCATCAGAAAGAAGTAACCGAAGGTAATGGGAAAAAAGAAGATATATGTTATTAGAAAGGAAAAAATAAATGAACAAATTAATAAACAAATATATAAAAATGTAAGTAAATTATGGGGAAAAAATTCACGTATATATGCACACACACACACACACACACACACACACACACATATATATATATATATATATATATATATATATATATATATATATATATATATATATATATATATACACACACACATTATGTATATATAGAGATGAATAACCCATTAACATCGATTTCAAAACAATCAAGGCCTAACCGTGCACAAGGACATCCAAACGAACAAACAGACCATATCCGGAAGCAAAAGGTCAGACAGAATAACCGAGAATGGACCAAGGCCCACGTCAGGCCCAGAGAGCCTCGACTCAGGGCCCAGAAAGACGAGGGAGGGAGGAAGGAGGGCGAGGCTCTGGGTGCTGAACGAACGGGTTGGTCACCTTGGACTTCGTTGGTTACTCTTTAAGCTGGAAAATGGGGAAGTGGACGGCGTTCGGAGAGAAGGCCGCACAAGGGGGTAGCAGAGGAAAGCGCAGGAGGAAAAGCCAAAAAAGGCCCATCTAGGGAGAGTAGCAACATTTTGGGGAAGAACAACCTCCGACATCCAAGAATACGAACGCCTAATAAATATTTGCGGAAAAGCTTACGAGGGCGACTGAATTCAAATACGCATAATGACGAATGATAACAGAGATACAGAGAAGTGAATAGAGTGACGCAGACATCCCATGATTGAAAACAAGGAATGTGGTAAAGACCCAGACAAATCGCAAGGATGAGGAAACACGTGATAAAGAGAAAAGGGCACAGGCACAGGTGAAAAAGGAACAGAGATAGAAGATCAAACACATGGTAAACCAGAAAAGAAACATTTTTTTCGAAAAGAGTGAAATGTTAGGTGAGATAAGACGAAATAGAAGGAAAAACTTAAGAGAAAAGGCAGAAAGAACAGTAAATAACACGTGTAGAAGGATGGGGTGCGAAGAAAAGGGGAGAGATGGATAGTCAATGAAAGGTACAAAAAAGGGAGTTAGAGAAAAAAAGAAAAGTAATACCAGAAATTAAATAGAGAAAAATGCACATACTAGAAGAAACGCCCACTTGGAAAGACGCCGGAGCGAAGGGGGAACAAGGAAAGGAAAACAGACAGAGAAAGGCGACAGAGAAGAGAGGCAGAAGGAAAGGTGATGGAGAAAACGAAGGAAGGAGAAGTGATAGAAAGCAGAAGGTAGAAGAGGAAGGAAAGGTGCAACGACCGAACAGCGAGAAGACTAAAGGAAAAGAGAGAGAGAGAGAGAGAGAGAGAGAGAGAGAGAGAGAGAGGCAGGCCATGTGAGAACGACTGAAACGAAAGAATGAAACAAGAAAAAAGGCGAATGAAACGAAGGGCAAAGAAGGGGCGAAAGGAAAAATACGTTAGACGAATAAATAAAAGGGGTCAGCTAGGGAAAAGCAATAATAAAGGAGGAGAGGAACCGTATGTGAACGGGGGAGGGGAAAAGGGCAAGCAAGCAAGCAAGGAAGGAAGGCAATGCTAAAGAAATAAAAAGAGACGACATAAGAAAGGAATAGGAATAGAAAGGAAGCGAAAAGAGCCATGAAAAGAAAAGGTAAGCTCCAGGGAAATCGAAGAGGACGGCTGAACTGGGAAAGAGACCTGAATTCAGGATTAAGAAGACGAGAGAGAGAGAGAGAGAGCACATCGTAAATAGGAGGAGAAGGAGGAGAAGGAGGAAAATGACCACAAAGTTATGAAGAAGGAATGGTGAAGAAAAGGAACACTTCAGGATTTTTAATGAAGGAAGTGAGCAGGAACTGTTACAATATAACGTGATACGTTCTCTGTTGAAAAAATCATAGTATTTGTAAAATCATACTATGAAAAATACACACAACTCCCTAAGGAGCCGATTTTACTTTAAAAACGTCTCATGAGAGCAGATTTTTCATGAAAAAACGCCACCAGATGTACTGTACGTACATTGATAT
This sequence comes from Macrobrachium nipponense, assembly GCF_015104395.2. Lineage (NCBI taxonomy): Eukaryota > Metazoa > Arthropoda > Malacostraca > Decapoda > Palaemonidae > Macrobrachium > Macrobrachium nipponense. The sequence goes on from NC_087208.1 coordinate 20,091,824, forward strand.
AAAAACAAACGCAAACATATATATTAAATAGGTATATATGTGTCCGCAAGAAGTGGCAGTATTTACAATCTTTTAATGTTATCTGAAGTATTATGCTTTTGTATGTAGGCACGTGCGCGTGCGCATATACACACGTA
>NC_087208.1:20094460-20101960 GCF_015104395.2 Macrobrachium nipponense
TAGCAATTCCCTTTAGCTCACAGCTGCTTTGCTTGCATTCTCGCTCCAATTTTTCAGCTAATATTTAAGAAAAAAAATACATTGAACAAACCCTATGAAAGCTTCGATGAGGACTCTCGCTACTGTAGCTTTAAAATTTAACTAGTGCAATATTTGCAGATATCCTTGCTGTAGCACTCTAGAACATCTCTACTGGACGATTTTCAATTATTCATACAAGAATTTTGAGAACGGCCATATAATAGAACTTGAAAATATTCCCTAACAGAGCCTGAAAATATCCTTACTGCAGAATTTGACATTATCCATTTTGCAAAATTTAAAAATATTACATTTGCATTTCTAATTCTTTCTTCTTCTTCTTCTGAAGTCTTCTTCTTCCTTTTCTTCTTCAGAAGATGACACCTATTCATATGGAACAAGCCCACAGGGGCCACTGGCTTGTTAAAAAATTAGAAATAAATCAATAAATAGATAATAATGTACTAAAATGCAAGGGGAAGAGTATTAGGGTATTACTGAATTGCATCTTTGCTTGAACTTCTATAGTTCCAATTGCACGACATCATCTGGGAGGATGTTCCACTGTCCAACGGTGTGAGGAATAAAAGACCTCTGGAATTGAAAAGTTCGACAACGAGGCACATTATCATATACATTATGCACTGAGGTACATTGTATTAGGAATTATCCCATAAGCACACAATGTTTCAACTCAAAAACCGCAGGGTACTGTTTAAGTACACTAGACATTTCAGAGCATAGGGAGAAACCACTAGTATATCAGAGCACTTCACCAGACCAGAAAAATCCTCAAATATTGCTTAACGCCTGAAAACGAATTCGGTGAATTATGTTCACTTTTAACAGTGGTGTGTATCAAAACAACATTACAGACCAACATTTATCAATTTTCTTTACAGATGAGCTACTTGTGCTAAAGATAGAATGGGCATTCATCTGAAGACGAAGAGAAGGCCTTAAGCGGAGGTTACGTTGTTGGTTAGTTTACCTTGTTAGTCTGCGTTTGTGAGAGGCATCACGCAAAACTTTGTGTCGATTTTACGAAAATTTGACCAAAAGGTGGTCCATTTGAATAGAAACAAATGATTAGTCTGAAAAAGGCAGTTATGCATTTTTGGGGGAAGATGGAACCTCTTTTCATAATGAGCCCGAGACGACGAGTACAGCCAATCATTAAGCAAGCTACGATACATAAAAAACCTCCCAGGCCAACATCGACAGCGAATTCGTTTTAAATAGGTCGCGGTTCCTTGTGATGGATGAACTGGGAAAGGTTGGGTTAGGGAAAGGTGCATCGAGGGACTGGCGCAGGTTTGCCCTCTTTGCGTTTCCGATTTCAGTGTTTGCATAACAATTCAAACCGATGTTGTTTTCACAAACTAACCATATGAAATATCACAATCATTGAGCGGAAATGTCTGAAAGCAGAAGGCTGCCTCAGTTCCGTCACTTCCCCTGCTCTTGCAACAGACGAAACTTTCTTATAAAAAAAAAACAAAATAACACAAAAACGCCGGAAATAATCAACAGCTTCAAAAATGAGAAGAGCAACGATAATGACGGTTCAATAAAAAGGAGGGAAGAGGCAAAGGCAGCAGAACAGAAAATCAAGGCAAGAGTCAGTGCTTCCGAAGTTCAAAGGGAGAAAACAGACGTAATCAATACAACCGTTGACGTGTTAATTAGAATATCAGTTTAATGGCACGATGGTAATTATCGGAGACATCTTGCCAGAATGCTAACTATGTCACTGTGTTGCGAAAGGGGTTGGGAGGTAGAAGGAGGGGGTGGGGGTGGGGGGGGGGGGGGGAGGGCCAGAGGAGAGGAAGAGGGCTAGGGAAACGGACTGGGGAAGGATATCAGCAAACTGTATCTATGCACCTCTGAATGGACACCCTCTCTCTGGCACCACCACTGCCGCCACAGCACCAGCTGTCGAGTCGACCATGTTGGAAGTGAGATCAGTCTATAAACAACTATCGAGCACGAAAGAAGTTGGGGAAAATGTAATTTACACCTTATGAATAAACGTATATAATATTACTAATGGAGGACAGACTAATGTATGAATAAATAAAAATATACAGGTTAATTCCGACCTAAAAGACGACCTAAATTGCTGGGAAGTCATAGTTACTTCCTTTACTGTAAAGACAAGCTCCTGTAAGTTTGTATGTATCGGTGATCAAATGACTAAAACGTCGTCATTATTTCCGTATGACAAAGGCATATGCATCTTTGTCTGTATATACTAAACTAACGCTAGCAAGAGAAACAGTTATGCTTGTGAAAATACAGCAATGAAATAACAATAAAATAGTGTAAAGTTAACATAAAAGTCGATCCTAAGGAGTATTTGCAAGTTAAAAAAAACCTGTAAACGAGCCAGAGTGCAGGCACTTGAAAGACACATATTAACATATGATTATGCATTTACAACGCTATACCTGTACCTAGTGATTCTCAGTCAAAATCATATTTAGAAAATATTTAGAATGGAAGGGGAGAATACGTTAGGAGCATAAAACAGTAGATAATGATAAACGGAAAACGTTTGGCTAACGCTTGTGATGATGAACTGTCCACTTCTGAAGGCAAAAGAAAAACTGCTCAAGATGACAACCGTGTGTGGAAAGAAGCGTAACGAAGGGGCATTTATGAAAGTCAAAAAAGAAAAAATATTTCTCTATCGATGTCAAACGAATAAATCACCTGACTTGCAGGCGGCCCTGGGGTATAAATCGACAATGTATGGTGAATTCTGAAACAAGGTGAGCTATGCACATAAGGGAAGGCAACAGGAAACCTGAAAGGCTCCAAAAAGGACGACAGAAAGAAAAGTATAGTTTCCTGTGAAGTGGATTTTGGTATCTGAGTATTGCAATTAAATAGAACAGCAATTGTAAATTAAAATAAAAGGGTTCATATTTCATACGGTCCATCTCAAGAGGATACGTGAGCTGCAGAACTCGAACACTAAGTAACGGCAAGAGCGAGTGATGATAACACTTAGTTAGAAAAAGGACCGAATTCAGTGTACTGACATGATCCAGCCATCATCAGACTGGATAATGAGTCTGAGACCAAATTATGACCGTACTTTGGCTACCGGCAGGAAAGTGGTAGGGACATAAATGTCCTGAATGTGTGAATTACACCATTTCCAGATGGAAAAGAGAATAACATTATCTAAAACGGTATTGATCAATAACAATAATAAGAGCTGTATATATATATATATATATATATATATATATATATATATATATATACATATATATATATATGTATATATATATATATATATATATATATATATATATATATATATGTGTGTGTGTGTGTGTGTGTGTGTGTGTGTGTGTGTATGTATACAAAATGTTAATGGACATGTGAAACAAAGTGTATAAAACATATGACATTTCTACTACAGTTGTCACCGGGAAAACTAGTGGTTATGCAAGGAACGCATGCCGGAAATATATTTACTCTAATAAATTTTGCGTCATTCATTCCAGCCGTCTGTACACCCTTATTTGCTATTATTTAACGCATTCTATTCTTACTCACCTGCCGAGACGACAAAAAAAATCTATACAGAGAATGAATATACTCAATGTCGAAATTTCACGTACGATCTTTTGTTGCAGCGTCACAAATCTATTCACATATTAAATGAATAGCGAAGCCCCTTACGACCGGCAGCTGCTTCAACGACACCAACAGGAAAAAGAGTAAATGATACATGAAATGATGAAATCATTTGGTCTGCAGTAAAAATAGCTGAAATGACAATTGGCATATTTATCACCCTAAAATATGTTGTTAGAATGGTTGCGACGGAATCACTATCCAGCAATAACTGGCTCGCCGACAACTGGCTTTTTCGCTCACACCCTCTTTCCAGGGTCTGGTGTCGTTACAATTTCTAACAGACTTCTTGCCGGAAGTCTTCTGATTCAGTAAAACATCGCAAATTTCAAGACTATTCCTATTAATGCTTAACAATAATGACGATGATGCCAGAACAACTATGATATATACTAGAAATCAACATTTCATCAATCGTCTTAAAAATGAACAAACAACAAAAGAAGTAACAGTAAAAAACAGTAATATGACTTCACTTATTGCCCAAAGACGTCTCTCTCAAACCTCCTCAGTACTTACTTGGCCCTTACTGCACCCCTCGACAAGATTTCTGATAAGTCCCTCCCTCTGTAACTTTCTATGGGAGATGTCTTCTGGGCAGAAAAACAATAGAAGGTATTATACTAATACCTCCGTCTCACTTTGTCGCCAGAGTTAAAAATAGTTCGACGACACAAAGAAATGATTGGTTGATCTATGATTACTACGACTTCCGTCACAACATCTGGGTAATGACGCCGTAATAAAATTAAAAAGGGAACTTAACCAACAAATAATCTAAAAGGAGTCTTATCTTTTGTTTGTATGGTGTTTTTACGTTGCATGGAACCAGTGGTTATTCAGCAACGGGACCAACGGCTTTACGTGACTTCCGAACCCTGTCGAGGGTAAACGTCTATCACCAGAAATACACTTCTCTGACACCTCAATGGAATGCCCGAGAATCGAACTCGCGGCCACCGAAGTTGCAGGCAAAGACCATGACCAATCACGCCACTGAGGCGCTAGAGTCTTATAAGAATATATATATTATAATATATAATATATATATATATATATATAAAAACCCTATCTGTAAATTTCTATATACTATAAACACATACACGCATACTGCATATGCTGAGGAGGCCTGCCTCCCTAACAAAGCAATACAACTGCTATAGTATATTTTACTCATCCCCAAGAATCGTAGCAAGAATAAAAATGTTCTTCTCTGTCACGTCCCCAAGAGAGGAACCTACGTCTCGGATTCCCAAAACTGGGACATTCGACCAGGAAATGTCTCACAATCAAGGGGATAATATTGTCGTTGCAGAATGGCGGATTTTCACCTGACATCAAGAACCCACGATTGAGTCTATTGTCCAATGCTTAGCCTGCACAACATAGTTTCTAGGCCTCTTGGCCATATAGGGATATGACCAAGGAGATACTGATGATGTAATAGTACGCATCTGTTGGTTTTTTTCTATATTTTCCTAGACTGTCAAAGGTTTATCAATTTCTGCCCTACAAGAGGATACACTTACCTATACGGTAGTAGGCATCTCCCCGGTTTTGGAGAGGTGACTGCTGACTCAGCAAGCTGATCAGTTTGCTCATTCCCGAGAACCCCAGCATGGGAAGGCACCCAGCAAAATTGGACTTCTTCACCTCTCCTTTTCACTAACAACAGCCAATCCATAATCGCTAAAATCTGTGGGTGTAACGGGTTAAAAGATTCCAAACACTGGAGAACAATTCTTGAGTCACGATAGATAGTAAAACTATTGTCGTAAGGAGTTCGAATTTCTTTTAAGGACTGTAAAAATTGATGCTTCTTTCTACATGAGGAAAAACCACTCCAAAGCCGACGCCAGCATCTGACTTTGAGGCATCTGTGAAAACTGCAACCGAGTTGTCGTGTTGGGATGAATGATCTAAAAATATTGATTTCATGTCCTCACTGGTTATTTTCGCTTTTCTAAATTAAAATATCTACATTTTACCTCGGGAAGCTTCCATGTTTAATGGACGTTTTACACATTTTACTCTAAAAGCAAATAGTTATGGATGTTTGGAGTGATTTCCAAATACTGCCAATGCCTTTAATTTCTGATACAAATGCTGCTAAGGACTTAGGGAGCCTCTGAAATCTGTACCAGCTCCGAATCAGCAGACAGTAGCAATGTATGTCCAGAGGCATCTCACAGCGTCTACAAGCACTCTCTCAGTGGGAGATGATTAAAATGCTCCTGTACACAATCTTATTCCTCCATGGTGACGTGAATTAAGCAATCTAAGGCTATTAGGCTTTGCTGAGGTTGTACGTACAGTTCACACCCACCATGTTAATTTTGAAAAGACTAAATCTCTGTGCAGTCTCAACATCTGAGTTCGATCTGCACCCCATGAGGTGTGGGACAAAACTCAGGACATTAATCTATTTTAAGCAATTTTTCTTAATATATTTCAGATGTGGAATCAAATTCAGCTTGCTATCAAAAATCAAACCGAAAAACCTTGTTTCACCACCGTATGGAATTCTCTCCCTATGTATGAACAGATCTGGATCAGGATGGAATCCTCTTATACGGCAAAAGTGTATAGTTACTCTCTTACTTGTTGAAACCTAAAGCCATTCATCTCAGCCCACTTTACTATATTATCAACGCAGAGCTGGAGGCGACGTTCAACCACTGCCATCCTTGTTACTGCAAAGGATATCGGTAAGTCATCTACAAAAGGAATTATAAGTTGAATCTGGGGAATTATTTTGGATACCCCCATTGACTACCAAGGCGAACAAGGTTACACTTGCAACACTTTCTTGTGGCGCCCCTTTTTGGTTGCAAACATCTGACATTGTTGCTCCAACGTGCACCTAAAATGACCTATTAAAATAAGGTCCTTGATAAATAATGACCAATTACCTCTCAGGTCACATTCATAAAGAACCCTCAGAATGCCAGATTCCCATGTTGCATCATGAGCCTTCTCAAGATCAAAGAAAACAGTGACGTCACGTGTGCTGCTTGTTAACAAAAGCCTCACATACTGATGACTCCATTAGAACTAACACATCAACTGTGGAGTGCATATTTCGAAAACCACACTGAGCAGGCGTCAAATATTTACCACGTTCTAAGTACCACATCAAACGATTATTCACCATTTTTTTTTTCACAGAATGAGAAAAGAATCAAGAAGAATAAAGGACTGTTATTTTGTGAATAGGAAAGTTATAACTAATTTAGTCTTTCATACATTCCTAACAACATTAAATAGCGCTTGACTATTTTTAGCTAGTTACTGTCTACTCCAACATCGTCTAAAAGTAATGGATCACAGAGGACATGGAAAATTCATGTTTTCTTTCATCTAAGTTATATAATACTCTGCGACGGTTCACCTGCCGTAAAACCTCTTCCTGTTATATGTGTTATTTCGTATAAGCCTGCAATTTAATGCAACTTATAATAGTTAAAATCTTCAATGATAACAAGAGTAACGGTTTTTATATGCTATATAATTAATTATAAACAGAAAATTATTAAAGCACTTCCTGCTAAGATAATGCAATCATTCCCACAACTTTATACATTTTGACCGAAGAAAAGAATGAGACTTATTGTACTCTGGATTACATTTGAAATTAAAAGATTATTATTATTATTTTATTATTATTATTATTATTATTATTATTATTATTATTATTATTATTATTATTATTATTATTACTGGAAGTGTTTGTGTAAACATCCGTATTGGACAAACCGAAAAACCATTAACTTGCACAAGAATAGAAGAAAAGGAATAAAAAAAAATTAATAACGCTAACCAATA